>NC_064630.1:550749779-550944779 GCF_023864275.1 Schistocerca cancellata | reverse complement strand
CTGCTTTAACCGTCTGACCAGTATGACGGTTTTCTACCAATTATTTATGACGCATATGAAGGGAGAAAGTTATAAGCGCGCCTGCTGTTTGATCTCATCTAGGACTCTGACACAGACCACAGAACAGGAGCAATTTCCCGCTTGTTGCACTGTGTTAACGTTGGACGCGCTTGAGTTTTCGAAAGGCGGAACGCAAGCGCTGTGATTGGCTCCTCTGTTTACTGCAGAGGTCTTGTTAGCCAAGCCGTAACAGGAGCGAGGACGTTCTGACTTAACCGCCTGTAGCTACAGTTGCTCAGTCGGGAGCTGGCGGCATTTGCAGACAACATCCATGCCTAGTGCCACCAGGAGAGAATCTGTTCCACATCCGCTCTTATGCGGGGCTAAAGCAGGGACACTAGGCTATCAGTTTTCGGCCGACGCAAGACGAATAAAAACAAACCACAGTCTATGAAAAGCGAAATTTGTCAGTTGTATGAAAACCATTGTTGAAACTTCCTGGCAAAATAAAACTGTGTGCCGGACCGAGACTCGAACTCGGGACCTTTGACTTTTGCGGGCAAATGCTCTACCAACTGAGCTACCCAAGCACGACTCACTCCGTCCTCACAGCTTTAATTCCGCCAGTACCTAGCCTCCTAACTTAAAACCATTGTTGTTAGTTAATCCGGCGAATGGTGCTATAAAATTCCTACAAATTCTGAAATATCTTTGTACGACAGAAGTATCTAAACTAAAGAAATTATTTTTCTTAAATAGAGATTTGGCAGCGGAAATCCGAGCAGCTGTAACAAGCCAGACATGTTTATTTTGATACAGTGAAAACAAAGCTTTCTCTTAGACAAAACTTTATTAAACTATTATATAGAGTTAAATTCACATTTGTCCCGGAGAATTTTTAAAAAAGGATTTTCCTTCATTAACATTTCATAGTGGATGACTAGAAAACAACAGTAACGTTTTCGTTTGTGACTTTGATGTACAGAGCGTCTCACAAGAAATCAAAACTTGTTTACTGTGTGATGCGAACAGTATACAGTTTTAATTGTTATGAGCCCTGTTCACTTACAGTAAACATTAGAAAGAGATTTCAGTTGCAGTTTCAATTTTCTATTTATTTCTATTGCTTACTATATGGCCTGGTTAAATTTCGCCATAGAGTTGTTTGATGAACTTTTGGTATGCTCGAATGGGGTTGTGAACTTATTTGTTAATGAATTCTACGCGTTAAAAGGAGAAACGATGTTTTAACAGAGAGTTGGTTGTCTAAGGCATGTTAGTTTTAGTTAACTTTCTGTGCGTAGAAGAAAAGTTGAATTTGTCGACATCAGACTGAATTCTGAGCTGGCTCTGAAGAAGGAAGGAAGGAAGGAAGGAAGATTAGTGTCTAACGTCATGTCGACAACGAGGCTATTAGAGACGGAGAACAAGCTCCGATCGTTAGTTAATGTTGGGGAAGGAAATCGGCTGTGCCCTTTCAACGGAATAATCCTGGTGTTTGCCTGGAGCGATTTAGGGAAATCATGGAAAAGCGAAATCACGACGGCTGGACCGGGATTTGAACTAAAACACTGAAGTATCGGCCTATCTGCGGAAAAACAACAGACTACTAAAGATATTGGCAGCTGATTAGCGTGAAAAGGATTATCTGGAGATAATCTAGTTATACCCACTTCAAGACAAAATGCCTCAGTGAATTGTGCCTGCACATACACAATATTAATTCGAGAATATTTTATATACTTTGTCATGTCCTCATAGTCCTCATATATTTCACTATCTTGGAACGTTTCTTCATTTCAATACTTTAACAAATAATATTGTTGATTACTGAAACATTTGCAAATGATAAATGCAAAATATGTAATTGCTTTTGTTCCTGTTATATTGATATTACGACGATTGGAAAACTTAAACGCAAATGCATGAAAAGTATTCGCAGTTGCGAATACGGACAACCATCAGCTGTATAATGGAATGATGAAACGAAATTTTGTACCAAACCGGGGCTTGAACCCAGATTTCCCGCTTTACGCGAGTGTTTTCCTGAAGTGATTTGGCTATCTAACACGACTCACCTACAGACCCAAACTTGCACGTGAATCGTTCACGTGTCACAACCTGCACTCATACACATTATGTAATTTCCATACAGGAGGAGGACATTTTAATTGAGAATCGCTGCCTCGTATCGAGGATAAATACGATATTGCTGTGCCTGTGGTGTTGAGAAGTGCGATGCAATGTTCTATCGGACATGCATGTAAGTCCGAGGAGACACTGGATCGCACTTCATAACACAGGCACTTTTTTTCTTTCTTTCTTTCTTTCTTTCTTTCTTTCTTTCTTTCTTTCACTTACGCCTTAGTCCTGCAACGATGGCAGGGTCGGCGCGGTTAGAACGGATGTGGCATGGTAAGTTTAATGGGTGGCCAGATGCACTTCCTGTTGCCACCCCGAACCTCAAGGGACGGAATTAGTGTACCCCAACTGTCTGTGTCTAGTGTAATCCATGGAATAGTGCGAAAGTGTTCAGATGTTCAAAATGGTTCAAATGGCTCTGAGCACTATGGGACTTAACATCGATGGTCATCAGTCCCCTAGAACTTAGAACTACTTAAACCTAACTTATGTCCTTACATCACACCACACCCAGTCATCACGAGGCAGAGAAAATCCCTGACCCCGTCGGGAATCGAACCCGGGAACCCGGGCGCGGGAAGCGAGAACGCTACCGCACGACCACGAGCTGCGGACTGTTCAGATGTCTGCGAGCCGTGTAACAGACGGGACGTGGGGACCAGCCCGGTATTCACCTCGTGGGATGTGGGAAACCGCCTAAAAACCACATCCAGGCTGACCGGCACACCGCCCCTCGTCGTTAATCCGCCGGGCGGATTCGATCCGGGGCCGGCGCGCCTACCCGAGTCCAGGGAGCAGCGCGTTAGCGCTCTCGGCTACCCTGGCGGGTCAACACTTCCTAACACAGGCACTGCAATGTTGTATTTAATGCAAGTGTCGTTTGGATGTGTTAATGCATTACTGTGATAACGTGAAAGGAATGTATATAGTGTGGAAAATTCAGACTAAAGGTCGATGATATTACCATTTAATCGGAGCCCTGAAATCCTTTTTGCAAGTAAGAATCAATGAACATACCACTGTGACAACAACGAAAATAGCTAGTGATGGAAAATCGACAGGAGATAAGTAGAAGAAATGCTGATTATTGCATCTCAAGATGTGAAGCAATGTACTGCAAACGAAGTCATAGCCAGTAGCTGTGAGTCCTAGAAGTAAATATGTGAATCGAACTCAACGTAATAAAATAGGAGGGAGGTTAGATACAAAGCTTTTTGTAATCGTTTTTAACTCTCTTACACTCTAAGTGGTGTAGCAAGTAGAGGGGCGAACAGCTCTTGTTGTTGACAACTTCATCCAGACCCAAAAAGTGCTGTGCACTGCCCGACTCTACGTTAACGTGCAGTGAACACACTTCTGAACACCGCGCACGCTCCGCCGCACGCTATACGTTGTTTAGCAAGCACAGATGTAGCTGCAGATAAGCAAATATTTTCCTTTGCTGGAATCTCTCAGAGCTGGCGTTATTTTCATATACAGTTCTACATCTACATCCATACTCCGCAAGCCACCTCACGGTGTGTGGCGGAGGGTACTTTCAGTACCTCTATCGGTTCTCCCTTCTATTCCAGTCTCGTATTGTTCGTGGAAAGAAGGATTGTCGGTATGCCTCCGTGTGGGCTCTAATCTCTCTGATTTTATCCTCATGGTCTCTTCGCGAGATATACGTAGGAGGGAGCAATATACTGCTTGACTCTTCGGTGAAGGTATGTTCTCGAAACTTTGACAAAAGCCCGTACCGAGCTACTGAGCGTCTCTCCTGCAGAGTCTTCCATTGGAGTTTATCTATCATCTCCGTAACGCTTTCGCGATTACTAAATGGTGCATTATTTAGCAGTTATGTCACTTCGTTCGTTTACAGAACACGTAATAGAAAACAGCTACTGAAATTGCTGCTTCTAACACAGCTACCACAATTTCCATTCGCTGTCTGGGGAAACTACCGACGTGCTTGGCGCGTTTAGGTATGTTAGCGGTAAAAAGCGTGAATATAATAGTAAAGGGCCAAACGAAAAGGAAGCACGATGGTCGATGCTGTGAAGTAAAAGCAGCTTGTGGGTAGTTCCACGCGCCCAGGCTGCGGCATTGCGTAACGACATTCATCCCGGTGGCGACGGATCCTGGTTCTCACGGGTTTAGTGGCGCTGCCCGGTCGGATTTCGGCTACGAGCCTCGGAAAAACAAAAACGAGCGCAGGGCTGCACCCGCGGCGTCGCCCAGAGACAACTGGGTCCGCAGCAGGCGTCGTCCCAAGAGCTGCGAGAAGCCGTAAAGAGACGGCGCTTTTTCTCCGCCTGCGTCACTCCAGGGGGCTGGTGCATTATTTAGCAGTACAAGAGCCGTGCACCACGCAGCGGAGGAACATGGGAAAAGGCCTCGACGGGATGGACTGAACGCAGACATCTACCGCGGACCAACGCTTCTATTGGCCTGCGCCTTAAGTCCGCAAGAACAAACGCCATGAGTATTAGGCGGTCTGAAGAACTTCTGAGAAAGAATCCAACAGTGCGATTCAGACTTTCAGTTCTCCGCAGATGTGATGAACTGTGACCATTCCACGATCGTGCTGCATTTGCATACTATGGGGAAGGTCCAAACATCGGGAGCATGGGTGCTAACCGATCTTGCAACATGTGAAGTGAACAATACCGCGCCGAATACATAAAAACCAAAATTCTACTACCACATAGCTATGCGAAAATGTTTAAATATCAATGTTTATAAATACTTAATGTAATTACAACGATGATTATGGACTTCTCAAAAAAGATTGACAATTATATTTTATTTATGAAATGTATCCTCCAAAGATTGTTTTGCGTAAATAGATCGATATATGACTTTTTTCCTACATTTTGTTAGAGGTAAATCTTGGTTCTTTTGTGCAATTGCTTGCACGAGTTTGAAGAGCGTGGATGGAGAACAAGTTGTTTGTTTCTGTGTTGTTAAGTGAAATGACTGAAATTGTATGTGTAATTCTGCAGAAAATCCACCAGAATTCATAGTTTTATTATTATTATTATTATTATTATTGACTTTTTTTCTCAGACTTAAGTCTGGTTAAAAATGGAACGTGACGCGGACCTCGGTCAAGCGTGACTTCCTTGTAACTGTATGGTATATGTTATATTGCATTTAGGAACTTTCGGGTAATTGAACATGTATCAATAATTACAGATTTTTGTAGTTGTATATATATGTTTGGATGTAGCTGTATTGCATTGATGTACTGGTGAATATTGTGAGGTATGACTCCTGTAGTTGATAGTATAATTGGGATAATGTCGACTTTATCCTGATGCCACATGTCCTTGACTTCCTCAGCCAGTTGGATGTATTTTTCAATTTTTTCTCCTGTTTTCTTCTGTATATTTGTTGTGTTGGGTATGGATATTTCAATTAGTTGTGTTAATTTCTTCTTTTTATTGGTGAGTATGATGTCAGGTTTGTTATGTGGTGTTGTTTTATCTGTTATAATCGTTCTGTTCCAGTATAATTTGTATTCATCATTCTCCAGTACATTTTGTGGTGTGTACTTGTATGCAGGAAGGTGTTGTTTTATTAGTTTATGTTTTATGGCAAGTTGTTGATGTATTATTTTTGCTACATTGTCATGTCTTCTGGGGTATTCTGTATTTGCTAGTATTGTACATCCGCTTGTGATGTGATCTACTGTTTCTATTTGTTGTTTGGAAAGTCTGCATTTATCTGTTGTGGTATTGGGATCTTTAATAATATGCTTGCTGTAATATCTGGTGTTTATTGTTTGATCCTGTATTGCGATCATGAATCCTTCCGTCTCACTGTATATATTGCCGTTTCTTAGCCATGTGTTGGATGCGTCTTGATCTATGTGTGGCTGTGTTAGATGATACGGGTGCTTGCCGTGTAGTGTTTTCTTTTTCCAATTTACTTTCTTTGTATCTGTTGATGTTATGTGATCTAAAGGGTTGTAGAAGTGGTTATGAAATTGCAATGGTGTAGCTGATGTACACTCCTGGAAATGGAAAACAGAACACATTGACTCCGGTGTGTCAGACCCACCATACTTGCTCCGGACACTGCGAGAGGGCTGTACAAGCAATGATCACACGCACGGCACAGCGGACACACCAGGAACCGCGGTGTTGGCCGTCGAATGGCGCTAGCTGCGCAGCATTTGTGCACCGCCGCCGTCAGTGTCAGCCAGTTTGCCGTGGCATACGGAGCTCCATCGCAGTCTTTAACACTGGTAGCATGCCGCGACAGCGTGGACGTGAACCGTATGTGCAGTTGACGGACTGTGAGCGAGGGCGTATAGTGGGCATGCGGGAGGCCGGGTGGACGTACCGCCGAATTGCTCAACACGTAGGGCGTGAGGTCTCCACAGTACATCGATGTTGTCGCCAGTGGTCGGCGGAAGGTGCACGTGCCCGTCGACCTGGGACCGGACCGCAGCGACGCACGGATGCACGCCAAGACCGTAGGATCCTACGCAGTGCCGTAGGGGACCGCACCGCCACTTCCCAGCAAATTAGGGACACTGTTGCTCCTGGGGTATCGGCGAGGACCATTCGCAACCGTCTCCATGAAGCTGGGCTACGGTCCCGCACACCGTTAGGCCGTCTTCCGCTCACGCCCCAACATCGTGCAGCCCGCCTCCAGTGGTGTCGCGACAGGCGTGAATGGAGGGACGAATGGAGACGTGTCGTCTTCAGCGATGAGAGTCGCTTCTGCCTTGGTGCCAATGATGGTCGTATGCGTGTTTGGCGCCGTGCAGGTGAGCGCCACAATCAGGACTGCATACGACCGAGGCACACAGGGCCAACACCCGGCATCATGGTGTGGGGAGCGATCTCCTACACTGGCCGTACACCACTGGTGATCGTCGAGGGGACACTGAATAGTGCACGGTACATTCAAACCGTCATCGAACCCATCGTTCTACCATTCCTAGACCGGCAAGGGAACTTGCTGTTCCAACAGGACAATGCACGTCCGCATGTATCCCGTGCCACCCAACGTGCTCTAGAAGGTGTAAGTCAACTACCCTGGCCAGCAAGATCTCCGGATCTGTCCCCCCATTGAGCATGTTTGGGACTGGATGAATCGTCGTCTCACGCGGTCTGCACGTCCAGCACGAACGCTGGTCCAACTGAGGCGCCAGGTGGAAATGGCATGGCAAGCCGTTCCACAGGACTACATCCAGCATCTCTACGATCGTCTCCATGGGAGAATAGCAGCCTGCATTGCTGCGAAAGGTGGATATACACTGTACTAGTGCCGACATTGTGCATGCTCTGTTGCCTGTGTCTATGTGCCTGTGGTTCTGTCAGTGTGATCATGTGATGTATCTGACCCCAGGAATGTGTCAATGAAGTTTCCCCTTCCTGGAACAATGAATTCACGGTGTTCTTATTTCAATTTCCAGGAGTGTATTTATATGAGTGATTGCTTTGTGTATTTTGCTAGTTTCTGCTCGTTCTAGAAAGAATTTTCTTAAATTGTCTACCTGTCCATAATGTAGGTTTTTTATATCTATAAATCCCCTTCCACCTTCCTTTCTGCTTAATGTGAATCTTTCTGTTGCTGAATGTATGTGATGTATTCTATATTTGTGGCATTGTGATCGTGTAAGTGTATTGAGTGCTTCTAGGTCTGTGTCACTCCATTTCACCACTCCAAATGAGTAGGTCAATACTGGTATAGCATAAGTATTTATAGCTTTTGTCTTGTTTCTTGCTGTCAATTCTGTTTTCAGTATTTTTGTTAGTCTTTGTCTATATTTTTCTTTTAGTTCTTCTTTAATATTTGTATTATCTATTCCTATTTTTTGTCTGTATCCTAGGTATTTATAGGCATCTGTTTTTTCCATCGCTTCTATGCAGTCGCTGTGGTTATCCAATATGTAATCTTCTTGTTTAGTGTGTTTGCCCTTGACTATGCTATTTTTCTTACATTTGTCTGTTCCAAAAGCCATATTTATATCATTGCTGAATACTTCTGTTATCTTTAGTAATTGGTTGAGTTGTTGATTTGTTGCTGCCAGTAGTTTTAGATCATCCATGTATAGCAAATGTGTGATTTTGTGTGGGTATGTTCCAGTAATATTGTATCCATAATTTGTATTATTTAGCATGTTGGATAGTGGGTTCAGAGCAAGACAGAACCAGAAAGGACTTAATGAGTCTCCTTGGTATATTCCACGCTTAATCTGTATTGGCTGTGATGTGATGTTATCTGAATTTGTTTGGATATTAAGTGTGGTTTTCCAGTTTTTCATTACTGTGTTTAGAAACTGTATCAATTTAGGATCTACTTTGTATATTTCCAAAATCTGCAGTAACCATGAGTGGGGTACACTATCAAAGGCTTTTTGGTAATCAATGTATGCGTAGTGTAGGGACCTTTGTTTAGTTTTAGCTTGATATGTCACCTCTGTATCTATTATCAGTTGCTCTTTACATCCTCGTGCTCCTTTGCAGCAGCCTTTTTGTTCTTCATTTATAATTTTGTTCTGTGTTGTATGTGTCATTAATTTCTGTGTGATGACTGAAGTTAATATTTTGTATATTGTTGGTAGGCATGGTATGGGGCGATATTTAGCTGGGTTTGCTGTGTCTGCTTGATCTTTAGGTTTCAGATAGGTTATTCCATGTGCAAGTGTATCAGGGAATGTGTATGGGTCTGCAATGTAACTGTTAAATAATTTAGTTAGATGTGAATGTGTTGAGGTGAACTTCTTTAGCCAGTAATTTGCTATTTTATCATTTCCAGGGGCTTTCCAATTGTGTGTAGAATTAATTGCTCGGGTGACTTAATGTTGCAAAATTATCACTTCAGGCATTTGTGGTATCATCTTGTATGTGTCTGTTTCTGCTTGTATCCACCGTGCATGCCTGTTATGTTGTACCGGGTTTGACCATATGCTGCTCCAGACGTGTTCCATGTCTGTTATGTTTGGTGGATTGTCTATTTTAATGTGTGTGTTATCCATTGTTTGGTAAAATCTCTTTTGGTTTGTGTTGAATGTTTGGTTTTGTTTCCTTCTATTTTCACTTTTTTTGTATCTTCTAAGTCGTTTGGCCAATGCTTGCAATTTCTGCTTTTTTTCATCTAATTGCTCTATTGCTTCTTGTTGTGAGATTTTACCTAACCTTTTTCGTTTTTGTCTGATATTTCTTATAAATTGTGTTAGCTGTCCGATGTCTTTTCTCAGTTTTTCTATTCTGATCTGTAACCTGTGTTGCCATGCTGGTTTTGTGCGTTTCTTCTGTGTGTTGGTTTGTTCTGATCTCTGCCTAGTGTGTATATTTAGTGTAGTGAGTGCTCCTATATAAACCAGTAGTTGTAACTCTTCCATAGTTGTGTTTTCATTTATTTTGTTGTGTATGATTGTGTTGATAGTTTTTATTGTTGTTTCGACTTGTGGGTTATTTGGCGGTCTATGCAAGAATGGTCTAATGTCTGTATTTGTGTCTTTGTATTCTATATATGTCAGCTGAAATTTCTCTTCTATATCTAACACGTGTCTCTGTTCGTGTTCTATTTGTGCTTGTTCTGGTGGCTGTCTTAAGATTTCGTTTTCCTCTGACTGTTTAATTGATGCGTGTTGGTCTTTGTTTGTTTGCTCTGGGATGTTTGAGTCCATTACTGTGTTTTCTTCCTCTTCTGATTGCACATTATTTTGTTCCAGTATTTGTTGTACTTGTTGTTTGATGTTTTCTAATTCTGACTGGGGTATCCTGTTATTTTTTATTATTACACGGATCTGATCAGCTAGCCGTTGTTCTGTTAAAAATTTTAATTCCGGGTATCTGGTAATAAATGTTGTGTATACTTGTGATCTGTATCCAGTTGTGTTGGTTCCTAGGTTTGTTGCTTGGTAATAACAGAACATGAGGTGTCGATTAACTTCATCTGACCATCTCATCCTCTTTGTTTTCCTTCTAGGGTGGTTGCAGGAAGCATATCCTGCAAAACACCTCTATTTGGATTTAAATCTTTTTCCAGTTGGCTAGCAGTGTCTTTATCATTGTGGGCGGGCATAGGGTTCAAGCGTCGTCCCCGACCATGACGGCACTTGTCCGAGGCTTCTTTAGTTCTGTCCTGAACCAAGTAATCACACTAAAAGGGGGGTTAGCCCTATTAGTGGTTTGTTCTTTTCGTCGCCTTTTACGACTGGCAGAACATACCGGAGGCCTATTCTTTTCCCGGGCCTCCACGGGGATTATTATTATTATTATTATTATTATTATTATTATTGCAACATCAAACCGATCATCCTCTAGACGATTATAGAAAGATAAACCACAGAAGGAAAAGCACAACGAGCCATTAATAAAAAATAAAGAAGAGCAACCGAAGATGATGAGCATTTTTGTTATTGTCAGAACTAGTTATTTAAATTCGACTATTCCAGTCCTGCAGTGTGTCATTTTCTCAGCGTGGTAAGTGCTGTGAAAATGTGATCGGCTGTCCAAGTTACTAACTTACTGCAAATATTAATAAACCAGTTTTAGCAACAAGAGGGTGGAGACGGTCAGAGTACCAAATGCTTTAAGCCAAAACCACAAAAATCAGTGGATGCCACATGTGCACTTCTGCTTGCTCATTGATTTTTCTACAACACCGACTATTCCTATCTTGTATCGTTGTCATTAATGGTGACGAGAAATGGTGTCTTTATGCTAACATAAGGGAAAGAAACGAGTGGTTGAACCCGAACAAAGCAGCAACTTCCCGTACGACGACCTGCGCGCATCCACAAAAGATAACATTATCCACCTAGTGGAACAGCGGCGGTGCGGTGTACTACGAATTGCTTCCCCGACGTTTAATCATCACTGCTGACATTTACTGTCAGCAACTGAGACGTCTTGCAGACGCAATCCAAGAACAACAACCAAGAAGACTGTGTGAAACACTGCTAATCCACGATAGAGCCCACCTGCCTTCTGGTACGTAAACAAAAAAACACTAAACTGGAGTTGGGTAGGGAAGTCGTTCCGCACCCACCTCAATTAACTGACCTTGCACCCTCAGATTTTTCACCTTTTTCGCTCTCTAGCGGGCAATCTTCAAGGAACTTCCTTTCCGCATGAAAATAGGTTCCGAAAATGGCTCGACGAGTTCTTCGCCTCAAAATCAGGCGATTTCTACAGTTGCTGAATCAAAAAGTAATCCCAGTGTTGGCAGACTTGTAAGCAGTTAAGGAGAATATGTTCTTGATGACTAGAATCTCTTGTTATGTGTATCTGTTGTGTTTATTAATCTTATGGGAAAACGCTACGAATTTATGCACCAACCCAATCCACTGTCAACGTCTATTTTCAGGAGTTCTGAGAACCAGGGTGATGCAAAACCTTTTTTTGATGTGTATATTATATATGTAGGTATGGTATGTTGAGGGACATATTCTGACTTCACACTTATATTAATTCTTATATTTTATTCTCACATTTATTCTTCAGGAAGATTTGGTGCATTCCCTTGGATGATACGGATCGCAGAAAGTTTGGAAACACAGATGTTCCAAACACCACGACACCACGAAAATCGCGGGAAGGCAGGTTTGCCACAGCAACATTCCTTCGTATGCATCTCACTCGGGAAAGAAACGTCGGTACATTTATGAAGATTTCGTGCGTTGGCAATAATTTCGCGGCAAATCATACATAATGGATCACTTTTCCGAAAACTAACGCTGGCATTTGGTTATGAATCAGGGTACACTATAGGAATTTCACCAAAATAATTTCAAATAATTCTCATTTTTTAAATTCACTCATTTGACAAACAATTAATAGACGAATAGGGACAACGTTGTGTCAACATACGCTGAAAACTTTCTTGTAGTAACCTTCTGCAGACATGCGTGTATAAACGAAAGACAAAAAGAAAAGTAATAATCAGGTTTCAAACACAGGACGCCGTGACGCTAACCACAGTGCCACCATTCCGTCTGAGAAATCGCCCGGTAAAAATTACATAAAATACGTGGAATATACCTCGAAGACTTTGACCGTCGTCAATTCAGAAACGGTCGAGTATCTACGGATAAGCCGAGACAAATGTTCGCTTATTTCGACCCCTTTTCCATTGAGCGAAGTTTCTGGGAAATCGTGTTATCGCACTTGCCGTGTTCTCGTCACTATAGTTCCTGCAAGACTAGAAGCCGACTTAGCCGTCACTATTTGCGGAGTAATAAGACAGTCAAGAGTGTCTGGAATATTACTTTCATAGTGAAAACATCGTAGACTGCCAAGAGACAGCGACGTTATTTAGATCCCATTGTACTAGGTTTAGGCCATCAAGTGCCGCGTATCAAACTGTACGGAACTTAAGAACCATTTTGTAATATACTCTTGATAAATTGGTTATTTCTCCTTGTGTTGCCATATTTCTGTACTAGAAGCCTCCTGTCAAGCAAGTGTATAAGGGGATAGCTGTAGCGTGAAATCTGCCAGTTTTAAAGAACTTTAGCGGTAAATTCATTTTTTGTAACTGTGGATGTTTGGACTGAATTAGCAGCAGCATTCATTTACAAAAAAATACAACATTTCCTACATTTACTGTGCGCTAAGCCGCTACATGGAACCAGCTAAAATTGCACAGCTATTCCATATCATTCTCAGCAAACTAGCTGCAGTAGTTTTCCCAAAAATTCCTTATAGTGTTCAGTCTCAAAAAGCGATGCAACAGGCAACAGCGTCCAGGAAACTGGCGTGGGAATCATGCAAACAATACGGCGCTACCTACTGTTCTCTTTTCGTAACTTCGACCTTCACCTCCTTCCAAGCAACCCATACACTCCCACCGCGTTCGTAAGTTTGCAGGACAACAATCTCTTCTGAAATGTTGTTAGACGTTACATCCAATACAAGACCATCAAAATCCCTGCTAGCAGACTAAGCTACCGTCGAATTAAAGCAGACGAATCAACCTGCCAACTTGCTCCCGTACGCCTAGTTAAATACTCCTTAACCCCTAACGGCTGAAAATGTAGATTGTTACAATTGCTACAAAGTAAACATCGATAAAATCATTCCTATATCTCTTGAACTCATAGTAACAGGATCTATGGGAACAGCTACAATAGTGTTTAAAGTGTTTACCTATCAGAATTCAGAATGCCCACATCACGTTGACTGACAGAATAATTATGGGAGACCACCATAATACATGTAAACAAATATGATTACCGAGAAATGATATGGTCTATGTTGGAGTAATTGCGTGCAATCATGAAGAATACACTTAGCCTAGAAAAGAATAGTCAGAAAAACCTGCAATTTCTGTTCGCTAACTTCTTGCACGCTGTTCTTAAAGTGTCTCATTACTCAGGCTCAGCCGTTCCTCAAAGGACCTCTGGTTAATAACTGAGAATGATTAAAAAGGAACTGACAATCACTTAGTGAGCGTTGCACGGAAAAAACAGTATGCAGCTGGAAAACACTTCTTTAATAATTGCACAGAAAGGATGCATTATTCTACAGGTTCAATTTGCAGTAGGCTTTCCGTATCAAAACATGCCTGAAAAATTTTAATTAGAATCTCCGGATTTTCAAACCTGAGAAACTTCTTGCGGCACACTCATTTTACTTTCTACTAGAAATCCTCGCAGCAGCTTAGAACCTTCCACGCAAAGTGTTATGAAGTGTGTATACTACTGTAATGTTTTTATGGTCTTAAATATTCTTGTCAGATTTCTGAGGAGTGTTTGTAAGCAAGTAGCTTTTTACTCACGTGGCTCTGTGTAACCCGATTCGTTACAGCGGAGTAAATTAAATTAGCCACAGTCTCTGCTGCAGGTGAATAGTGAGAAATGTTGCATGCTGCGAGTCCAACGTGATCAGGTACGGTATCGAGACTGGATTTCTGATTAATCGCTGTTTCACAGACTACGAGACAGCAAGACAGCACAAATAAATTTATCGACATGATCGATTGTGAATAAAATGTTCACAACTGTTGCCTGTCTTCGAGTAATGGCGCTGCCACATTAGGCATAACGTACCGAGGAACTAAAAATATGTAAATAGTAGAAATGGTAAAAACTACTCATTCTCTTTAAATTGCAACTGTGAATAATGTGTCTTTTTAACTGTTTCCTACGAACTAAATAAACGTATGTATTCAATTGCAACCATTAGTATCGGGGAAGAGAGAGACCGTTTCACTGAAAACAGAAAACTCGATCGAATGAGTCTTACAAAGGAATATACTGAGATACAAAAACAGATGATTTTGACACTGGATGTCTAATTGCAAAAGCTTGACTAGCTGGGGTAAGAACATACCAATACGCTTCATAGCGATTTTCCCGCCTGTTCTTCAAACTTTTAATTATCTTTTACAATAAAGAATTTGTTAAAAAGCATAATTCTTACCTACGTATGAAGCAAAACGCAAATTGCTTTAACTACATCTAGCTCCTCCCTTCAGAACACACCCTACAGGCAGTTTCTACAATGTATCACGATGAACACCCACCAGGCGTACCCGAGGCGGTGATTGTACGTTGATGTACATAAAGGAGACTCTAGAATAATTCTCAAGAACTCTAACTTGGCTTATTGGCGAGTCACTGATTAGAAAATCGATCCAATAATTTTTCGTCTTTTGTGAGAGATTTTACACGAAGTTAAATTAAATAGAATTAGGTAACGAAGAGGCACTATAAAACAAATGCAAGTTGCGAGTTTTATGGCTACTCCTTTTCAAAATAATGGAGAGATTACAGCGATGGGGAGTGGGAGCGTCTAGGATTCCAGGCATAGAGTGAAGGTCGCAATGGAGGCGCAGCAGAACAACACAAATTAGACAAAGATAAGTAATATTAGCATGAGGTAGGAACAGATGGGACACAGAATAAAAGCAGTCTACAGGTTCAAGAAATGTTCTAAATATAGCGGCAAATTCCTACTTACAAGACATCCCGAAATCTGCAGTATCTTGGAGCGACTGTTTGAAGACTGATGTAGGAAACAATTTCATCCTGCCGTCTTCCCTGAGTGTTTAAATTATGATTACACTTATCTCCACTTAATGCGAACTCTTGAAACGATAGGAAACAATCTACAATTAAACTCCTACAGTGCAACATGCGTCAGACATCTTCGATAAAGCTTAAATTCTGAAGGTGGGTTGATAACTAACGCTCCTTGACTCGCTAGAAAAGTAGATAAGCTGCAGTACGTGCAGTCCAAACGACGTCATCAAATGTACATTACGTCACAAATCAGACTACACTGTTGCAAGATTACAAGCAGCAGATGGCTTCGACCTCCCGTTCTTTAACAATATCACCTCTATTTATATTCACGATGTGATTAAAGTAACTTGCGGAAGAAGTCTATGAGGCCTTTCGCAGACGACTCCGTTGTGTACAAGGAGATAGCACGCTGAAACTTTTTCCAGGAACGTTGACCTCTATCTCAGGTTCTTCGGCTGACGTCCGTCTGATAATTTTTCTGACTTATCGCCAGCGCGAGTGCCTGGCATTGTCAAAGCTTCGCCCTCCATTGATGGTGGTGGACTCCACTAGCAATGGAGGGTGAAGCTTTGACAATGCCAGCCACTCGTGCTGGCGGAAAAAGACGGGAAAATCATCAAACAAACGTCGACCGAAGTACCCGAGACAGAAGCCAACGGGTAGTTCGTCAACAAGTGGCCACGAAAGCCTTAACAGTTTTGTCTCAGGAAAGTAATGACTTAGTTGCAATGGAATAATTTATTTAGTTGCTACCGAAACCGAAAATTGCACGAAAGTACAAGAACAACAAGACTTTTTCCGCATCAACAACCTCCGTCATGCAAAGTCCTGTTGTGTATGAATGAAGGTTGCTGATGTGAAAAAAGTACTGTTCTGTGTTTTTATTCATGTGCTTGACAGCGATGATATGGCTCAACATGATTGACATGTGACTTGCATTAGTCAATTTTTCGTGTCAGATGATGGTCATAGACCGAAACCGGTAGCGAGTAAATAAATTGTTCTACTGCAGCCAAGTGTCATGATGGTCCTGGAACGTATATCCACTGCTGACAAATGCCTGACGAAAACATTTAAAATGGTTCAAATGGCTCTAAGCACTATGGGATTTAACATCCGAGGTCATCAGTCCCCTAGTCATAGAACTATTTAAACCTAACTAACCTAGGACATCACACACATCCATGCCCGAGGCAGGTTTCAAACCTGCAACCGTAGCAGCCGCGGGGTTCCGGACTGAAGCGCCTAGAACCGCTCGGTCATATCGGCCGGCTTTTGGTCTCCTACGATTTTCATCTCCCACACTTCCTCCAACAATAAATTGGTGATCTTTTGATGTCTCAGTATGTGTCCTATCAACCGATCCCCTCTTTTCATCAAGTTGCGCCACAAGTTTCTTGTCTCACCAATTCTATTCAGTATCCTCATTAGCTGTGCCATCTATCGATCTTTCTTCTGTAGCACCATATGTCAATAGTTGCTATTCTTGTCTAAACTGTTTATCATCCATATTTCACTTCCATAAATACACTCCTGGAAATTGAAATAAGAACACCGTGAATTCATTGTCCCAGGAAGGGGAAACTTTATTGACACATTCCTGGGGTCAGATACATCACATGATCACACTGACAGAACCACAGGCACATAGACACAGGCAACAGAGCATGCACAATGTCGGCACTAGTACAGTGTATATCCACCTTTCGCAGCAATGCAGGCTGCTATTCTCCCATGGAGACGATCGTAGAGATGCTGGATGTAGTCCTGTGGAACGGCTTGCCATGCCATTTCCACCTGGCGCCTCAGTTGGACCAGCGTTCGTGCTGGACGTGCAGACCGCGTGAGACGACGCTTCATCCAGTCCCAAACATGCTCAATGGGGGACAGATCCGGAGATCTTGCTGGCCAGGGTAGTTGACTTACACCTTCTAGAGCACGTTGGGTGGTACGGGATACATGCGGACGTGCATTGTCCTGTTGGAACAGCAAGTTCCCTTGCCGGTCTAGGAATGGTAGAACGATGGGTTCGATGACGGTTTGGATGTACCGTGCACTATTCAGTGTCCCCTCGACGATCACCAATGGTGTACGGCCAGTGTAGGAGATCGCTCCCCACACCATGATGCCGGGTGTTGGCCCTGTGTGCCTCGGTCGTATGCAGTCCTGATTGTGGCGCTCACCTGCACGGCGCCAAACACGCATACGACCATCATTGGCACCAAGGCAGAAGCGACTCTCATCGCTGAAGACGACACGTCTCCATTCGTCCCTCCATTCACGCCTGTCGCGACACCACTGGAGGCGGGCTGCACGATGTTGGGGCGTGAGCGGAAGACGGCCTAACGGTGTGCGGGACCGTAGCCCAGCTTCATGGAGACGGTTGCGAATGGTCCTCGCCGATACCCCAGGAGCAACAGTGTCCCTAATTTGCTGGGAAGTGGCGGTGCGGTCCCCTACGGCACTGCGTAGGATCCTACAGTCTTGGCGTGCATCCGTGCGTCGCTGCGGTCCGGTCCCAGGTCGACGGGCACGTGCACCTTCCGCCGACCACTGGCGACAACATCGATGTACTGTGGAGACCTCACGCCCCACGTGTTGAGCAATTCGGCGGTACGTCCACCCGGCCTCCCGCATGCCCTCGCTCAAAGTCCGTCAACTGCACATACGGTTCACGTCCACGCTATCGCGGCATGCTACCAGTGTTAAAGACTGCGATGGAGCTCCGTATGCCACGGCAAACTGGCTGACACTGACGGCGGCGGTGCACAAATGCTGCGCGCTAGTGCCATTCGACGGCCAACACCGCGGTTCCTGGTGTGTCCGCTGTGCCGTGCGTGTGGTCATTGCTTGTACAGCCCTCTCGCAGTGTCCGGAGCAAGTATGGTGGGTCTGACACACCGGTGTCAATGTGTTCTTTTTTCCATTTCCAGGAGTGTAGCTCCACTTCATACACATACTTTCAGAAAAAATTTCCTAACGTTTAAATCTATATACAGCGTTAACAAATTTCTCTTCTTCAGGAAAACTTTTCTTGCCATTGGCAGTCTACATTTTACGTCCTCCCCACTTCGACCAATATCTGTTGTTCTGTTACCCAGATAGCAAAACCCATCTACTACTTTAGTGTCTCGTTTTCTAATGTAATTCTCTCCGTATCACCTGATTTAATTCGACTACACTCCATTATCCTTGTTTTGCTTTTCTTTATGTTCGTCTTATATCCTCCTTGTAAGACAATGTCCATTCCGTTCAACTGCTCTTCCAAGTCCTTTGCTCTCTGCCAGAATTACAGTATCATCGGCAAACCTCAAAGTTTTTATTGTCGCTCCCTGAACTTTAATATCTATTCCAAATTTTTCTTTAGTTTCCTTTACTGCATGCTGAGTGTTCAAATTGAATAACAACGGAGACATGCTGCAACCCTGTCTCACTCCCTTCTCAACCACTGCTTCCCTTTCACGCCCGACTTTTGTAACTACCGTCTGGTTTCTAACCAAGTTGTAAATAGCCTTTCGCTCCCTGCATTTCAACCCTGTTACCCACAGAATTTCAAATAGACAGTTCGAGTCAGCACTGTCAGTATTATTCTCTAAGCCTACATATGTTATATACACAGGTTTGACTTTCCTTACTCTATCTTCCAAGGCAAGCCGTAGAGTCAGTATTGCCTCGCGTGTTCCTACATTTCTCCCGAATCCAAACTGATCTTCCCCGATGTTGGCTTCTACCAGGTTTTTTCAATCTTCTGTAAAGAATTCGTGTTAATATTTTGCAACCATGACTTATTAAATTGATAGTTCGGTAATTTTCACACCTGTCAGCAACTGTTTTCTTTAGAATTGAAATTATTACATCCTTCTTGAAGTGTGAGGGTATTTCGACCGTCTCGTAGGTTTTGTACACCGGATGGAAAAGTTTTGTCATGGCCGGCTCTGCCTAGGCTATCACTAGTTCTGACGGAATGTCGTCTGCTCTAGGGGCCTTGTTTCGACTTACGTCTTTCACTGCTCTGACAAATTCTTCTCGCAGTATCATATCTTTCGTATCATCTTCATCTACGTTCTATAATGTTACCTTCAAGTTCATCTCCCTTTTACAGATCCTCTATATACTCCTTCCACCTTTCAACTTTTCCTTCTTTGCTTAGGACTAGTTTTCCATCTGAGATCTTAACATTCATACAGCCGCTCCTCTTTTCTCCAAAGGCCTCTTTAATTTACATGTAGGCGGTATCTACCTTCCCTCTAGTGAAACATACTTCTAAATCCTTACATTTGGCCTCTCGCCATTCCTGTTTAGTCATTTTGCAATTCCATTCATTCATTTTTAGACGTTTGCATTCCATTTCGCCTGCTTAGTTTTCTGTGTTTTTATATTTTCTCGTCCAAGAAACTTGAGAGTAGTCATTAAAAATTGAGTTGTACCGGTGAAAAGCGTTGGACAAAAACAGGAAATTTGAGTACTGTTCCCAAACACGGAGAATTAACAAAAAACATTTCTAATCTATAAATTACAGCCACAAACAACCGTATACGAAATGTCTGTTACGTACGTTATCTTTCGGTCGTTTTAAAAAGAACATAAACTGTCTTGTGCGGCCATTTACGACTGAATAAGACGCGTCTCTACAATTTCGCGCCAAAACGAAGTAGAAATTGAAGCAGAGGACGCAAGTCGAAAGACTAACTCTGTTTGACCTACCAAGAATATTCCAGCCAGTATTTGTTGGGACATAAAAATGTTGTTGTTACATATTGACCTGAAAGGCGAGAACAGTAAATGGCGAATGCTATACTTGTGGACCATCTGGCTGAGAAAATATGCAAGACGCTTCGCTTCCAAAATACTACCATCATATTTCATCAGGACAATCTACATCTACATGGATACTCTGCAAATCACATTTAAGTGCCTGGCAGAGGGTTCATCGAACCACCTTCACAATTCTCTATTATTCCAATCTCGTACAGCGCGCGGAAAGAATGAACACCTGTATCTTTCCGTACGTGCTCTGATTTCCCTTATTTTATCGTGGTGATCCTTCCGCTCTATGTAGGTCGGTGTCAACAAAATATTTTCGCATTCGGAGGACAAAGTTGGTGATTGGAATTTCGTGAGAAGATTCCATCGCAACGAAAAACGCCTTTCTTTTAATGATTTCCAGCCCAAATCCTGTATCATTTCTGTGACACTCTCTCTCATATTTCGCGATAATACAAAACGTGCTGCCTTTCTTTGAACTTTTTCGATGTACTCCGTCAGTCCTACCTGGTAAGGACCCCATGCCGCGCAGCAGTATTCTAAAAGAGGACGGACAAGCGTAGTATAGGCAGTCTCCTTAGTAGGTCTGTTACATTTTCTAAGTGTCCTGCCAATAAAACGCAGCCTTTGGTTAGCCTTCCCCACAACATTTTCTATGTGTTCTTTCCAATTTAAGTTGTTACTAATTGTAATACCTAGGTATTTAGTTGAATTTACGGCTTTTAGATTAGACTGATTTATCGTGTAACCGAAGTTTGTGTTCCTTTTAGCACTCATGTGGATGACCTCACACTTTTCGTTATTTATGGTCAACTGACACTTTTCGCACCATTCAGATATCTTTTCTAAATCTGTTTTGCAGTTTGTTTTGGTCTTATGATGACTTTATTAGTCGATAAACGACAGCGTCATCTGCAAACAACCGAAGACGGCTGCTCAGATTTCCTCCTAATTCGTTTATATAGATAAGGAACAGCAAAGGGCCTATAACACTACCTTGGGGAATGAAAGTAGTTTGCAGGATTAATCCTTATCAATGAACTTGGCACACTATAAATACTACCTTTTCCCATACCTAAAGAAATGTGACTAGGTCGTTTTTAGTCCGGTAAACTTGGATGTTACGCACTCAGAACTCAACGTCAACCCCACATTCAGTAAATTAGTTTTAGGGTTACTTTTCAGAATTCTGCGCATGCTCCTAGTGGAAGTGATCTGCCCTTTTTTTCCCGACCTGTTATACAGTGCTAACAGGTATGTATTGTTGAGCCAGAATAGTATGACAGCCTGCTTAGTAGCCGGTTGGTGCACCTCTGGAACGCAAAACAGAAACAGTTCTGCGTGGCATGGATTCGGTAAATGTTTCATTGGTTTCTGGAGGTATGTGGCACACGATGTCTACGCACAGGTCTTACAACTCCCGTAATTTACGAGACAAGGGTTTGTGGCCGCGAAGCTGGCGCATAGTAGCGTGTCAGACGTGTTCCATTTGGTTCTTATCATTCGAATTTGGTAGCGAAAACAGTAACTGAGTTCACTCATCCCATCCCGTACCAAGAGTCTGGCCTTGTACGAGGAGAGTTATCCTGTTGGAAGATGTCATCACCGTCGGGGAAAGCATCAAGCGTGAAGAGATGTATGTAGTCCACCACTGCCGTAGCGTCTTCGATGACTAGCACAAGTCCCACACCGTAATACTGACCCCAATGCTCTGATTCTGTGGCGCGGCGAATGAATGTTTCGAGCAGTGATTCGCCTATGTGACGACGTAACCGGACGCCACCCTCTACCATGTGTAGCAAGAAACGTCATTTGCTTCGTCTGCTGCCGAGGCTCAGTTCGGCAAAGTGCGCTGATGGGGTACTCCGAAATTCTTGCGCTTGCGCCAGCACTCCATCGCCTGGTTCCCAACAGACTGGTGCCTATCTTGCTATACAGAGCGGACAAGACTGCGACGTACACCTTTGGTAGTAAGGCGTGGGCGCCGAGCACCTTGTCGCCTACTCTTAGTGCCACCGTGCTTCGATCTCTTTCCACAGATGGTCTTGACAGTCACACTCTGACAGCGGAACAGCTTCGCCATCTCCGCGTTACACGTTCGCAGACACCGAGACATAACAATTTGCCCTTTCTCAGGATGGCTTACGTCAGTGGATTTCCCAGTTTGCAGCCTGCATCGTCCCTAGAATGATTACCCATTCGTCTCTGCTCCACTTCTAACTTTCTACTGCGCGTCGTGTACCCGAAACATGACCAGACGGCATTCAGTTTCGGAGTGATTGGTGAGCAGCGGTCAGAATGTTTTGGCCCGTCAGTGATGTGGTGAGTGATGATTGCTTATACAGTGTGGTGTTGACTTTGTGTTGTTATTGAACGGAAGGCAGGGAGTGAAACCTGGCATCGATACACAGTAATATCTCTCTACTACCTTCAAGAGGTTGTCCGTGCTTAACATCCCGACGGGCGGATCCCCATCACCTGTGCCATATACTGACACTCCATGAAGCACTCACCTACATTTGCACGATTACTCCGCAGTTCACAATTAAGTACCGGGCAGTGTGTTCATCGAACCATTTTCAAGCTGTTTCTCCATCGCCCCACTCTCGAAAAGCGCGCGGGAAAAAACGAGCACATAAATCTTTCCGTGCAGGCTCTGACTTCACTTATTTTATTATGATAATCATTTCTCCCTATGTAGGTGGGCGACTATCAAATATTTTCAATATCTGACCTGAAATTTGGTGATTGAATATCACGGGAAGATCCCGCCCACCGAAAAACGCCGTTTTCTTAAATGATTGATATCTCGATTCGCTTATCATATCCGAGCCACTCTCTCCCCTACTTCGCGATAATACACAACGAGCTGTCTTCTTTGAACTTTTTCAATGTCCTCCGTTAATCCTATCCGATACGGATCCCACACAGCACTGAAATACTCCAGAAGAGGGCGGACAAGCGTAGTGTAAGCAGTCTCTTTAGTAGACCTGTTGCATTTTCCAGGTGTTCTGCCAATAAATCACAGACTTTGGTCTGCTTTCCCCACAACGTTATCTATGTGATCGATTGAATTTAAGTTATTATTAAATGTAACCCCTCAGAATTTAGTAGAGTTAAAGCCTTTAGATTTTTGTTATTTATCGTAACCGAAATTTAGCGGATTCCTTTTAGTACTCATGCGGACGACTTCACACTTTTCATTATTTAGAGTCAATTGTCACTTTTCGCTCCATACAGATATCATGTCTAAATAATTTTTGCAATTGGTTTTGAACATCTAATGACTTTACAAGACGGTAATTGAGAGCACTCCGAACAAGTCAGATATTTAATCCATAACACTGGCGCGATATCTATCAGGAACTTCATGCCACCATTTCTCCTCCCCTTGCCGGTCAAATACTAGGAATGAAAATGTCTTCTTTGACTGGGGTTCGAACTGGTTACTTCTGAATGCGACTACACAGGGGTGCGTTGGGGGTCTCTGCTACAGCTACAGGTGGTACGTAGGAATAACAGGCCCACAGGCCAAAGGTAATCAAAGTTTATTGACCTAAAAAGGATTTACGTTTAACAATAAGTGCAATATTGACCTAAAGCCTTTCAAGATCAGGAGGAAAGTGTGTGACTATGACCTTGTGAGTTCTTAAACAGAAAATGTGGATGAGAGCACGCCAGGAGATAAAATTTTGTCTGTGTAGTTACTGAATCGAAATAAATCATGTGGATTAACGCTAATCGTCGTTGAAAGTTAAAACACATGATAATCCAGATAAATCGATGATCAGAGACAGGAAGTCTCATATCTCAATTATCAGAGAGCTGTTATCAGTGAGTCGGCTTTTCCGTCACAGTTAGAAAGAGAGTATGTCAGGGTCTAGCAGGCACACACGACAGCAACAAGTGGATGCGGAGATCCATGCAACCTCTTAGAGCATCCGGTATCTAACGGCTCCTGTGCCAGCCATGACAACTACAGTCCTATCCCCTTATCACACTGTCACACGTAACACCTCTCACCGTCCTACAATGCTGCTAAAGTCCTTGATCCATGTTGTTAATGCTACGCAATCAACGAAGTAAGTCTGCAACTGACTGAATTAATACAGAGTTCGACCACTTCCAGCCAGCTAAATAGATACTCTGTAGGAACTGTATTGTGTTCCGAAAACAATAATGTTGTGAAACCTAGCTCGCTCTGTTCGTCTGTGAGACCCAGAAAGCAGTAAATACGGGCACCCAGTTAGATGCCATGTTCTTTGACTTCCGGAAGGCATTCAATACATTGCCATACTGCCGCCTAATGAACAAAATCGAGCATATGGAATATCAGACCAACTGTATGATAGACTGAAGAATTTCTAGCAAATAGAATACAACATGCCATACTGAACAGAGTCAAGTGTTAAGTCGTAAAATTAACTTCCGGTGTGGCCCATTGGAGTATTATATGACCATTATTTTTCACAATGTATACAAATAACCTAGTAGATAACGACGGAAGTCCCATAAGCCTTTTCGCGGATGATGATGTTGCATACAGAGAAGTTGCGACGGTACGTCAAGGGAGTGGCATTTGACGTTCAACATAAACAAATGTAACGTAATGCGAACAGATATACAGAAAGATCCTTTATTGCATGATTACATAATTGCAAAACAACCACTGCTACGAATTTTAGAGCCCATGTTTACTTGACTTTTTTGTTTCGAATGGTCATCCCTGTCATATCCCTAAATATTGACCATTACCTGTGAAACATCCTGAAGAACTGCCGATTGGTTAGCAGTGAATGTTGTTCCGTTTATACATAAATTTATATAAATATAACTTTTTCGAAGACTGCTCTAAACTTATGTTAATATTTAATACCTATTCAAACAGTATCTAACAACTGCATTGGCATGTACGCACATTCGAGGTGTTACAGAATTTGTAACGTTAGTACCAGAAAACAGGCCGTGAGGATGACGTGCACTATCTAAATGGTAATTAATTATTAAAATAAATTACAGAAATGAATGGTAAGCTACACAACTCAGTGTTAACCCACAAATGCAAGCTGCCTTGACGTAATGAATACAGATCAGCGCGCTTTTTTATTGCAGTGATATAACAGTGACGTTGCTCTCTGCCCAGTTTCTTTTGACGTATCCGATACGTTTTCTCACAGTGTAGATGGAGTAAACAAGAGAACAATCATTTTGTTTGCGTTGGATAAAATATGTATATTTTTCGCCTGAAGCGTGGACTGTCGTGTGAAACTTATTCCAGATACCACTCCTCGTCTGATGGAGCACATTTGCAATTGCCTGTTTTGTATAAAATAATTCTTGTCTTACACCTTCCACAGTCCCACAACGCACAGATTCGTTGAAGACCGTCTGATCCCGACAGTCGGTCATCTCGCCCTGTCAGCGCTACTTTACAGCAGCAAGATCGTGTACTCATCTTCCGTACTAACAGTAAGTCACAGCTAGCCGCACACTGCTGCACGTTTCAGTAAGAGAGAAAGAGTCGAAAAGTATGAAGCGACTTCAGCGCCAAACTTCAGACTTATCACACACGCAGGACTACAGCGGGAACTATCAAAGTAATTAGCTATGGTGTGACAGCGGGACATTGATTTCTGAAGTATGCAGCCCGAATATTAGTCTCGTGCTCGTCCCGTTTCTGATCTCTAGTAGGCAGGTCGTGAATGTTGAGACCAGCGCGTTTCATGGGTGTCCCTGGTCTGCTGCTTGCCGTTCGCTCAAGGAGCGAAGGAAATTTAGGTCTGCGATAGTTTTTCTATTCTCATGTGCCATCTTGGAGTTAAGTGCCTGAACGTAAAAAAGTAATTTTGATAAACTGCAAGGACGATGCCCATCTACGAAAGAAGGAAGAAGATGATTTAACCTCCCGTCGACAAATATGTCATTCGAAATAGAGCTTTATCTAAGGATTGGGAGGTTGGTCGTGGCCTTTTCCAAGGAAACCGACCTGAATTTGCCTTACGCGATTTAGGGAAACCACGGAAAACACAAATCTCAGTGACTAGATGGGGATTTGAACCAATGTCCTTCTGAATGCCAGTGTCTTAGCTAGCTCGACTGAGGAAGCTGCTCTATGCAGACGTCGGAGCGCTCCTATGCCAGCAGAGCCATGAACTGGTAACTGACGGTCGTACCGCAGTTTGAGGTGCAGTTTATGACAGGAGTGGCCGTAAGTGACGGCATATCTTCCAGCAGGTAATGCATTTCTAGACGAGACAGTTTTACGTCTAACGGTGCAGTTACTAGCCGAGGTGCAGACTTACTCTTTTAACGTCGACATTTACTGGTACAGTACCAACACAGCTATAACTAACTGGGACAGTTGCCGGTAATAAGACAAGTAAGGTGCCCGATAAATTTAATTTATCCTTCGATCTAAAAAAAAAAGTATTACAAAAACGGTGGACAATAATCCGCATCGAAAACCGATAGTGTAAGGATGAACACAGGTCTTAACAAAACAATGGAAAAACGTCCCCCTCCGTCGGGCAGTTGTCAGCGCGGATGGAGCGGGAGTATGTTACGGCTGGAAAAAGAGAGAAAGCGATTCACACCGCCTCATTTTACTTTTTAGCGGATTATTTAGCCCAGCGCGTTTTACGAGTTTAGCAAATGAGGGTCTTAAAACCACACCCATACATACAATTTGAATAATAGAAGTACATGTACCAAGTATCATAAATTAACACGAAAGTACCAGCAGTGGGAGGGACTGGGTTGCTGTCTCATTGGGTATTCGGAGAGTTCGTTGAGCTAGCCGTGCACGAGACGCCACAGCGTCCTTTGTCACCAGGCCAACAAGTGGCTTCGACTTTTGTCAGAGAATACAGTAGTTCCTAACACACTGACGATATTAATCATCTTGCAAGGGGGCTTAAAAAAGTAAGTTATACATCATTATGGCAGGTCGCGTAATTTTTACTGAATACGGCACTATTCTTCAAAGTGACCAAGATATTGGGAGCTTGAATTAATCGTCGTTGTTGACGAAGTGGAGCAGTAGTTGTACTAGTGCTGAATAGTGAACAGCGACACAGGGCCTGTTTAACCGTAGAAACATTAGGCTTTCAGATCTGTGTGTGGCTTTCGAGCAGGGTGAAAAGGACATATATTTGTTTAGTGCCTTAAGCGTGTCGGGTTTTGCACCTACAAAATATCACTTGCAGGAAGTGTTATTCTGTCTTCATTTCAAGAAATCTGCTGCAGAAAGTCATCGTTTGCTAGTGGAGAAAATCCTTCGTCAAAAACAACGTGTAGACATTGTTTTAGGCAATTAAAAGACATTGATTTTCAGGTGAGCGACAAAATGCGACCTGATCGGTGTTATGTATCATGAGTTGCTACAACCTTGTCAGACGTTGAATACTGAACACTACGAAGCGCTCTTTACTCATATTTGAATCGCGTGTTTGAAGACAGACACCTGCAATACGCTGAGAGTCATGACGAGGTCATTGTGCTTCATGGCAGTGTCATATCATATGTTCCAAACCGAGTGAAGGAAACCTCGAAGGGTCTTGGACGTGACATATGCACCAGACATCGCCCGTAAGGTAACCATTCGTTTCCTTCCGTGCAGCGCGGCCTATCTGAACAACATTTCATATATTTTAACCATCTCGAGAACTGGCTCCGCGAGTGGATCATCCCAAAAGAACCCAAATTCTTTTTATCACGGAAACCATTTATTACCAGAAAAGTGGGAAAAGGTTGCAGCAATACTTTCAGCAAATTATCTTACACAATTCCATTTAAATAAACGTGTTTCCTGTCCAACAAACAGCGAAAATTAATTCTAGTACCCATTACATGACACCATTTTTCAATATCGTCACTACGTCAGTGTAAACAACAGTCGGTTACACCAATAGTTCAACTCCTCAGGGTGGAAATACGGTCTTCGGTCACGGAGCCGTTCGAGAGCCGCTGTGCGAACGTTCTCGTCGTTGAAAAGTCTGCGATCGGTCCGAATCAGTTCCTCGATTGCCTGGCCATTGTCTGTGTTCGATGCCGATGGTCTTCCTTCGCATCACCCACGTCTGTTCGGCCTTTATCAAATCTTTGGCGCCATTTCACTACGGCTGTCCGCAACATTGCAGTTGGTCCACATACCGCAAGAATAACAAGGATGAGTCTGTGTGCAAATTACTAACCCACATACCTCAACTTTGGAGTAAGTTTCCAGCTGTTGTGCCATTTCACTCGCACTCTGTCAAGCATCTGTTAGGGACGCAAAGGGAAACCCGAATCTCGATGGCTAAGTAGGGATTTGAACCATTGCCAGTTTGAACTACTGCTATTTACCTGCCGGTGTCTTAGCCAGTTCTTGCTTCCCTCTGTCTGCAGAGCAGCCACAACATGTACTCTATTCAGTGAATGCGCCACTCTTGTTGTGCAAAGATACTACATTTGGGCAACATGCCTAACTTACGTCTCATACACACTAGTATACAAAGTCTAGCGATTTTTGTATCTAGACAGCGTCTATAGACAATCGAGCGATTTTTTATACAGACAACAGAGACATTTCTTATCTCTACAGACACGTTTTGCAACAAAATCGCAGAAATTTTGACTCCCGTTTGAAAATGGGAGACGTGTGGCAGTCCTTAGACACTGTAGAGCAACAGTTCCTGCTGTGGACTTGCTGATAGACTGATCAGTCAGAACATTATGATCTCCTATCAAATAGCCGGTATGTCCACCTTTGGCTCTTATAACAGTGGCGACTCGTTCTGGCATGGATGCAATAAGGCCTTCGAATGTCGCTAGAGGGAGTTTCCACCACATGGGAAAACACAAGTCAACTTATTCCCGTAAATTCCTGGGAGGGCCGATGAGCTCTGACGCCACGTTCAGTCACATCCCAGATGTGTGCGATCGGGTTCAGATCTGGCGAGTTGGGGGGCCAGCCATCAACTGGAACTCGCCTCTGTGTTCCTCAAACCACTCCATCACATTCCTGATCTTGTGACATGGCGCATTATCTTGTTGAAAAATGACACTGCCGTCGGGAAACATGATTGTCATGAAGGGGTGTTCGTGGTCTGCAATCGGTGACTATACTCCATGGCGGTCATGGTGCCTTGCATGAGCTCCATTGCACTCACGGATGCCCATGTGCATCTTCCCCAGAGCGTAATGGAAGAGCCGCCAGCTTGTCTCCGTTCTGCAGAACAGGTGCCAAGGAGTTGCTCCCCTGAAAGACGATGGAGTCGCGCTCTCCCATCGGCATGATGATGAAGGTATCTGGATTCACCGTACCACGCAACGCTCTACCATTGCACCAACATCTAGTACCGACGGTTAAGTACCCCTTTCAGTCATAGTTGCCGATGTATTGGTGTTAACATAGACACATGCATGGGTCGTAGGCTGCGGAGGCCCATTGTTAGGAGTGTTCGGTGCACTGTGTGCTCAGGCACACTTGTACTCTGCCCAGCATTAAAGTCTGATGTTAGTTCCGCCGCAGTTCGCCGCCTGTCCTGTTTTACCAGCCTGTCCAGCCTACGACATCCGACATCTGTAATGAGGGTTGGTCGCCCAAACCCACGACGTCTGGACGTTGTTTCGCCACGTGTTGAAGACACTCACCACAGCTCTCCTCGAACACCCGACAAGTCGTGAAGTTTCCGAAATGCTCATGCTGACCCTTCGAGCCATCACAATCTAGCCTCGCTCAAACTAAGATAGATCGCCCGCCTTCGCCATTCTACACACGGACAGCACGCTCACTGGCTCTACATGCACTTTGCGTGTATCTGACTAGCAGTCATTCCTTGCTAGGAGACGCTGCTGTCGCCTGGACGGTTTATATCGATAGTAAGTCGGTGGTCATAATGTTCTGGCCGAACACTGTAGACATTGCATACAGTTATTCTCTTTAAAGCGTAGAAAACGCTTCGTAGATTATTATTTTGATTTTTATGAGGATTTTTTAGAATCTAGCGTACCATTAAATACTTCGTTATATGCTGACGACTAGATAATTGTACAGGAAACGGAAGATACTTCACAAAGAGTAATATGTAGATTGAATCAAAAAGGGAAGGGGTATATCACAACTTAACTACATCTGCAAATAAGACAAGGAAACGATCCAGAAGATAAGGAAAGAACTCAGATTTTAAAAATCTTTCTAGATATTGACACGATTGAAGAGCACAGGATGGAATGGAATGATCATGTTGATAGAATGACAGAAAGCAGATTGCCAAAAAAGGTAATGAATTATCTACAGACTTGAAGGAGAGAATCATTTAGACCTCGTAAGAGAACGATGGATAAATGATACAAAATGGAACAGGAGGCTACAATACCTAATCCTTGAATGAGATGATGATTCTTTTTTTTTTTTGTTATCAATCTTCTGACTGGTTTGATGCGGCCCACCACGAATTCCTCTGCTGTGCTAACATCTTCATCTCAGAGTAGCACTTGCAACCTACGTCCTCAATTATTTGCTGGATGTATTCCAATCTCTGTCTTCCTCTACAGTTTCTGTCCTCTACAGCTCCCTCTAATACCAAGGGAGTCATTCCCTCATGTCTTAACAGATGCACTATCACCCTGTCCCTTCTCCGTATCAGTGTTTTTCACATGTTCCTTTCCTCTCCGATTCTGTGCAGAATCTCCTCATTCCTTACCTTAACAGTACACCTAACTTTCAACATTCGTCTGTAGCGCCACATCTCAAATATTTATATTCTCTTCTGTTCCAGTTTTTCCACAGTTCATGTTTCACTACTATATAATGCTGTACTCCAGACGTACATTGGCAGAAATTTATTTCTCAAATTAAGGCCGATATTTCATATTAGTAGACTTCTCTTGGCCAGGAATGCCATTTTTGCCATTGTTAGTCTGCTTTTGAGGTCCTCCTTGCTCCGTCCGTCATTGGTTATTTTATTGCCCAGGTAGCAGAATTCCTTAACTTCGTCTACTTCGTTACTATCAGTCCTGATGTTCAGTTTCTCCCTGTTCTCACTTCTGCTACTTCTCATTACTTTCGCCTTTCTTCGATTTACTCTCAATCCATATTCTGTACTCTTCAGGCTATTCCTTCAATTCTGCAGATACTTTAATTCTCCTTCACTTTTAATGAGAATAGCAATGTCATCAGCAAAACTTATCACTGATATCCTTTCATCTTGAATTTTAATTCCGTTCTTGAACCTTACTTTTATTTCCGTTTACTTCTTCGACGTATAGATTTAACAGTAGGAGCAAAAGACTACACCCTTGTCTTACACTCTTTTTAACCCGAGGACTTCGTTTTCGGTCTCCCACTCTTATTGTCCCCTCTTGGCCTGTATACGTATTGTATATTACCCGACTTTCTCTATAGGTTACTTCTATTTTCCTCAGATTTTCGAACATCTGGCACCATATGACATTGTCGAACGCTTTTTGCAGGTAGACAATTCCTACGAGCGCGTCTTGATTTTTCTGTAGTCTTGCTTCCTACTTTCATTGTCAACCGCAACGCCATAATTGCCTCTCTGATACCTTTACTTTTCCTAAAACCAAACTGGTCGTCACTTAACACATCTTCAGTTTTCTTTTCCATTCTTCTGTGTATTATTCTTGCCAGAATCTTGGACTTATAAGCTGTTAAGCTTATTGTGCGATAATCGTTGCGGTAGTCAGCTCTTGCAATCTTCAAAATTGTGTGGATGATGTTTTCCCGAAAGTCAGATGGTATAACGCCAAACTCATACATTCAAGCACCAACGTGAATGATGGTTTTGTTAGCACTTCTTCCAATGATTTCAGAAATTTTGATGGAATTTTATGTATTCCTTCTACCTTACTTGATCTTAAGTCCTCCACAGCTCTTTTAAATTCCGATTCTAATTCTGGATCCCCTGTTTATTCTATATCGACTCATTTTTCTTCTCCTATCACGTCATCAAACGAGTCTTCCCCCTCATAAAGGCTTTCCATGTACTCTTTCCACCATCCACTCCCTCCTCTGCATTTACGAGTCGTATTCCCATTGTACCATTGCACTCTTAATGTAACCACCAGTGCTTTTAATTTCACCGAAGGTTGTTTTGACTTTTCTATGCGCTGAATCAGTACTCCCGACAATCATTTATTTTTCGACTTCCCCACGCTTTTAATGCAGACATTTCGTGTTAGCTTCCTTGCACTTCCATTATTAACCGTCACGTCAGAATTGCTTCTCTCGTGCCTTTACCTTTCCTAAAGCCAAACTGATCGTCATCTAGCGCATCCTCAATTTTCTTTTCCATTCTTCTGTATATTATTCTTGTATGTAACTTGGATGCATGATCTGTTAAGTTGGTTGTGCGATAATTCTTGAACTTGTCAGCTCTTGCCGTTTTGGAATTGTGTGGATGATGCTTTTCCGAAAGTCATATGGTATGTCGCGAGACTCATACTTTCTACACACCAACGTGAATAGTCGTTTTGTTGCCACTTCCCCAATGATTTTAGAAATTCCGATGGTATGTTATCTATCCCTTCTGCCTTATTTGATCGTAAGTCCTCCAAAGCTCTTTCAAATTCTGAGTCTAATACTGTATCATCTATGTCTTTTAAATCGACTCCAGTTTCTTCTTCTATCGCATTAGACAAATCTTCCCCTTCATAGAGGTTTTCAATGTATTCTTTCCACCTTTCCGCTCTCTCCTCTGCATTTAACAGGGGAATTCCCATTGCACTCTTAATGTTATCACCCTTACTTTTAATGTCAGTGAAGGTTGTTTTGACTTTTCTGTATGCTGAGTCTGTCCTCCTGATAATTTCTTTTTGATGTCTTCACATTTTTCTTGCAGCCATTTCGTCTTAGCTTCCCTGCACTTCCTATTTATTTAATTCCCCAGAGACTTTTATTTTGTACTTTCTCCTTTCATCGATCAATTGAAGTATTTCTTCTGTTACCCATGGTTTCTTCGTAGTTACCGTCTTCGTACCTATGTTTTCCTTCCAAACTTCTGTGATGGCCTTTTTAGAGATGTCCATTCCTCTTCAACTGTACTGCCTACTGAGGTATTCCTTATTGCTCTATCTATAGCCTTAGAGAACTTCAACCGTATCTCGCTATTCCTCAGTACTTCCGTATCCCAGTTCTTTGCGTATTGAGTCTCCCTGACTAATGTCTTATACTTCAGCCTACTCTTCATCACTACTATATTGTGATCTGAGTCTATATGTGCTCCTGGGTACGCCTTACAATCCAGTATCTGATTTCGGAACCTCTGCATGACCATGATGTAATCCAACTGAAATCTTCCCGTATCGACCGGTCTTTTCCAAGTATGCCTCCTCCTCTTATGATTCTTGAACAGAGTATTCGCTATTACTAGCTCAAACTTGTTACAGAACTCTATTACTCTTTCTCCTCTCTCATTCCTTGTCCCAAGCCCATATTCTCCTGTAACCTTTTCTTCTAATCCTTCCCCTACAAGTGAATTCCAGTCCCACATAACTATTAGATTTAAAAAAAAAATGGTTCAAATGGCTCTGAGCACTATGGGACTCAACATCTTAGGTCATAAGTCCCCTAGAACTTAGATCTACTTAAACCTAACTAACGTAAGGACATCACACACACCCATGCCCGAGGCAGGATTCGAACCTGCGACCGTAGCAGTCCCGCGGTTCCGGACTGCAGTATTAGATTTTCATCCCCCTTTACTTAGCGTATTACCCTTTCAATATCCGCCTACACTTTGTCTATCTCTTCGTCTTCAGCTTGCGACGTCGGCATGTATACCTGAACTATCGTTGTCGGTGTTGGTTTGCTATCGATACTGGTAAGAACAACCCTGTCACTGAACTATTCACAGTAACAAACCCTCTGCCCTACCTTCCTATTCATAACGAATCCTACACCTGTTATACCATTTTCTGCTGCTGTTGATATTACCCGATACTCATCTGACCAGAAATCCTTGTCTTCCTTCCACTTCACTTCACTGACCCCTACTATATCTAGATTGAGCCTTTGCATTTCCCTTTTCAGATTTTCTAGTTTCCCTACCACGTTCAAGCATCTGACATTCCACGCCCAGAGCCGTAGAACGTTATCCTTTCGTTGATTATTCAATCTTTTTCTCATGGTAACCTCCCGCTTGGCAGTCCACTCCCGAAGATCCGAATGGGGGACTATTCCGGAATCTTTTGCCAATGGAGAGATCATCGTAACTCTTCTTCCATTACAGGCCACATCTCCTGTGGATACACGTTACGTGTCTTTAATGCAGTGGTTTCCATTGCCTTCTGCATCCTCATGCCGTTGATCATTGCTGATTCTTCCGCCCTTAGGGGCTGTTTCCCACCCCTAGGACAAGAGAGTGCACTGGACCTCTGTGCGCTCCTCCGCCCTCTTTGACAAGGCCGTTGGCAGAATGAAGGTTACTTCTTATGCTGGAAATCCTCGGCCGCCAATGCTGATTATTAATCAAAATTTAAGCAGCAGCGGTATTCGAACACTGGACCGAAGACGTTTTGATTATGAATCAAAGACGTTACCCCCTTTTTTTCATTTTGTTCGTTATGGTTCGTTGTATTTCGTCGTAGCGGACGTCACATGGCATCCATCGAAGCTCGTTGTTGATCTTTTCACTCAGTTTTTTTTTTATTACAGAGGGCAGCCAGCTCTCTGGCCGAACACGCTGAGCTACCGTGCCGGCGAAACCTAACTAACCTAAGGACATCACACACATCCGTGCTCGAGGCAGGATTCGAACCTGCGACCGTAGCAGTCCCGCGGTTCCGGACTGCAGCGTCTAGAACTGCTCAGACACAGCGGCCGGCTCTGAAAGTAGAAGACACTATGTTCCCCTAGACCACAGGTCAAGAGGAGACGAAAGGAGCTAGTGTTGCAGCTGAATGAAAATTGTTCAGGCAGCGTAATGTTTGTGGGTAGTTAGTAATTCCTATAAAATGACAACGAGAAAGATTTGGTTATGAAGGCCCGCCCAAAATATGACGACGAAAAAAAAACATAGTGTCTTCTACTTTCAGAGCTGGCCGCTGTGACCGAGCGGTTCTAGGCGCTTCAGTCCGGAACCGCGATGCTGCTACGGTCGCTGGTTCGAATCCTGCCTCGGGTACGGATGTGTGTGATGTCCTTAGGTTAGTTAGGTGTCGCCGGCATGTCCTTAGGTTAGTTAGGTTTAAGTAGTTCTAAGTCTAGGGGACTGATGACCCCTACTTTCAGAGTCGTAGGTAAATTACAGCCGAGAAGAGGCCACTCCGCAAACAGTTCACGTAACCTTCAACGTCTCCTCTTTCGATTTCTTTCAGTATCCATTATCATCAATGTACAAGCCGCAATCCCAACAGGATCAGCCATATTTAGCAAATATCAAGGAACAAGACCTTTAAGTGTGTACACGAGACAAATTACAATGTCTATATACACTGTCTAGCTACATGTCAATAGACGACCGCTCCACAATGTCTACAGGCAGTGGCTCGATTTTGTATACAAATGTGTACTTGCCTTTTCGATTGACGTTACTCCACTACCCAACAAATCACAAAAGCAAAACAGAAATCACACGCACACGAGAGAGAGAGAGAGAGAGAGAGAGAGAGAGAGAGAGAGAGTGATCGTAGCTGCCGTGTGACGTGGCCCAGGGCCGCCTGGGCATCGGCACCTGCATTCAGAGGCCACTCTTGAGTTTCGCCACATCTCGACCCGGCGGCTCGCTTTCCCTCGTTTCCGCCAACAGTCGACGTTCCGCCCCAACGACCCCGTTTTTTTTTAGGCGCAGCGCAGTCTGAGCAATGCGCAGACTCCTCTGAGGGATATCCGACAAAGCGCTCTAACGCGCCGCGAAATTTATATCTCTTGAGAAACGAAAAAAAAGGTGACTTCCACGATTTTCTTCTTCTTTTAAATGATTTTCTTCTGCATAGGCTGTTTTTGTTTTGCAAATAATCACTTTATTTCATGGTTTTGCTATTAACTAATTTCACCCCGTTGAGCATTTTCAAGTTACCTCTGTCACAGCGGGAAACATTTGTCATGTAATACACTTCAAGGGGAAAAAAAGGACGCACCACAAAGGAATTACCCGGATGGGACCGAAATCGGTAGATGTGACGCACGTCTACAGGAAAATGGTTCAAATGGCTCTGAGCACTATGGGACTTAACATCTTAGGTCATCAGTCCCCTAGAACTTAGAACTACTTAAACCTAACTAACCTAAGGACATCACACACATCCATGCCCGAGGCAGGATTCGAACCTGCCACTGTAGCGGTCGCGCGGGTCCAGACTGAAGCGGCTAGAACCGCTCGGCCACTTCAGCCGGCCGTCTACAGGAAAGAAGGATCCTTTATTGTATGATTATATAATAGCAGAACAAACACTGGTAGCAGTTACTTCTGTAAAATATCTCGGAGTATGCGTACGGAACGATTTGAAGTGGAATGATCATATAAAATTAATTGTTGGTAAGGCGGGTGCCAGGTTGAGATTCATTGGGAGAGTCCTTAAAAAATGTAGTCTATCAACAAAGGAGGTGGTTTACAAAACACTCGTTCGACCTATACTTGAGTATTGCTCATCAGTGTGTTATCAGTACCAAATCGGGGCGACAGAGGAGATAGAGAAGATCCAAAGAAGAGCGGCGCGTTTCGTCACAGGGTTATTGGGTAAGCGTGATAGCGTTACGGAGATGCTTAGCAAACTCAAGTGGCAGACTCTGCAACAGAGGCGCTCTGCATCGCGGTGTAGCTTGCTATCCAGGTTTTGACAGGGTGCGTTTCTGGATGAGGTATCGAATACATTGCTGCCCCCTCCCGAGGAGATCACGAATGTAAAATTAGAGAGATGCGAGCGCGCACGGAGGCTTTCCGGCAGTCGTTCTTCCCGCGAACCATACGCGACTGGAACCAGAAAGAGGTAATGACAGTGGCACCTAAAGTACCCTCCACTACACACCGTTGGTTGGCTTGCGGAGCATAAACGTAGATGTAGCCAAGCAAATGATTACTTTTTCATGAAAACGGGATGATTTATTCAAGAGAATGAGCTTCACAATCTGAGCAAGTCAATAACATCATGATCCATCTCTGGCCCTAATACAAGCAGTTATTGGGCTTGGCATCGTCTCTTAGAACTGTTGGGTGTTCTGAGGGATATCGGGCCAAATTCTGTCCCCCTGGCGCGTTAGATTGTCAAAACCACGAGCTGGTTGGTGAGTCCCTTGTAATGCTCCAAACATTCTCAATTTGTGAGGGATCCAGCGAAATTCTAGCCTAGTAGAAATTATCGCCATGTGCGGGCGAGCATTATCTTGCTGAAATGTAAGCTCAGGATGTCTTGCCATGAAGAGCAACAAAACGCGGCGTAGAATATCGTCGACGTACCGCTGTTCTGTGCTATGAAAAGAAATGGCGCCAAAGATCTTCGCTCCTGGTCGTCAGGCGTCTCCAGACGCTTCTTCGATGGACGTCGGGGCTCAATTCGATGCGAGATTCATCACTGAAGATAATTCCCCTCCCCTCAAAGAGATTTCATGCCGAAGACATGTCTGGAGTTGCCCCAGCCAGCAGTGGGAAACCAAGCTCACAGTCGCCTGCCAAACTGCCAGACAATTACGCTTGATGGTCTGGGATGCCACTTCACATCAAGACCCCTTTAGTTGTCATCTGCGGCACCCTTAAAGTACAGTGGTTGTTACATTCGGGGGAGGGGACCAAACAGCGAGGTCTCAATCCCATCGGACTAGGGAAGGATGAGGAAGGAAGTCGGCATTACCCTCTCAAAGGAACCGTCCAGGAATTTGCCTGATGAGATTTAGGGAAGTCAGGGGAAAACCTAAATCAGAGTGGCCGGACGCGGGTTTGAACCGTCGTCCTCCGGAATGGGTGTCCACTGCTCCACCTCGCTCGGTCAACAGTACAGCGATACGTCGACAAATATTCTACGCCACGTTTTGTTACCTTTCATGGCAAGCCACCCTGGTATTACATTTCAACAAGGTAATGCCCGAGCGCACACGGCGAGAGCTTCTACTGCTTGTGTCCGTGCTTGCCAAACCTTACCTATGCCAGCGAGGTTGCTGAATCTCTCCCCAGTTGGGGAAGTTTGGAGCGATATTGGGAGGACGCCCGAACCATCTCGGAAATTTGACGATCCAACACCCCAATTGGAGAGAACTGGCACGATATCGCTTATTTGCACATCCAACAACTCAGACCATCAATGCTGAGCCGAATAACAGCTTGTATAAGGGCCACAGATGGGCTAACGTGTTATTGAGTTTTTCAATTTGATATGCTCTTTATTTTGAAAGAAAACGTAATCGTTTGTTTGTTTGTTCATGTTCATCACGCCTACCGATTTCCGTCTCATTCAGATAATTTCTCTGTGGTGTGTCGTTCTGGTTTTATTTATTTATTTATTTATTGTCTTAGAGTGTTTCTTATCTTCCACACATTTTTATGGAAGAACCTCCATCTAATGGTGTCCTTAATAGAATACTCTTATCATCATGGTGGTTACGGTTACAATTACTTACCCGCGGAATTACATATGTGGTCTCCGTTACGACAATGACGATAGGAATTCTTTATTGAGGCCACCATAATGGAACTTCCTCCACAAAAATCTGTGGAAGACACTCCGTGGCAACAGTTTTTCCCTGTGATAGAGGAAGCTCGAAAATGCCCATGGGGGCCAAATTAGCGAATAGCCAATCATGAATTAAGTAATTTTTTCAATAACAAGAACAGCTTATGAAGGTAAATTACTTCCCTGAAGAAATTCGCAGCAACTGCGGACCCACGTGTACAAAAGTCACTCTCTTCTTCCTCCGGTTGCTGTTGCTGCTGCAGCATGGGACGAAAATGGAAAAAAATAAGAATTTGATGTAAGAACCCCATATCTCCATGGGACATTTGTAGAGGCCAGTGAATACCATGAACGGACGATACGAAGTTAATAATGTAGCCACCTACTAAACATGTAATTGGTGATACCGTAAGGACTGTATTCGAATTGCTGAATTAGTGGTCCGTTATTTCTGGAATAATACATTTGTATGAATGCTCGGATGGCCTCTAAGTGCACAATTTGGACGTCACCTTTACCAAATCGCAAGTGTGGCCTGCCTGCATTTGCTTTCCCGTCGCGTGTCGATAGCTTATTACTGTACTGAAGTGATATCACAGAATGGTGACAGGAAGAGTTCTGTTTCCCATTTTCCCACGCACATAAACGTTCTGTCGGATAGGATTGGTGGGAATCTAACAAGATTCTTTGCTCATGACACTGTTGCGCGCGGGGAAACCGCCGTAACTGGGAGACAACGCAGGTTTTCACAGCGACCTTAGGGGAAAAAAAAAAAAATCTACTGGTGCGCCGAGTGGCAGCTCGCTTTAATGTGGATGAACCTACGTAAACGCGGAATGGTAAGAGTCACATTCGTGTGATGCTCGGACACAGTAGTATATTAATGTTTCGATGCTTGATTCAGTAATATCGAATAAATATCGGCACGATGTTGCGAAACGCCATGAAATGGAATGAGCCCATAGTGTCAGTTGTAGGACAGGCCGAATACAGTTTGGGAAATTGTTCAAATGTGTGTGAAATCTTATGCGACTTAACGGCTAAGGTCATCAGTCCTTAAGCTTACACACTACTTAACCTAAATTATCCTAAGGACAAACACACACACCCATGCCCGAGGGAGGACTCGAACCTCCGCCGGGAAATTGTGACACGTATAAAGAAGACCATGTACAGATCGACTTTGGGACTCATTCTTGAATACTGGTCGAGACTTTGGAATCCCCGACACGTAGAAGTAAATGAAGATAAAGGTTCAAGGTTCTTAAAATTTAGAGTGAAAAGCCATCAACCATAAGATTCTATGATGACGTTGCTATCCTAAATGAAAGTGAGGAATAATTACAGGACGTGTTAAATGGAATGAACAGTCTCTTAAGTACGAAATATGGACTGTCAGTTTACAGAAGATGACGAAATTAATGAGATTTTTGAGAGTCGTAACATTGAAATAGGGGATCAAGAAGTTAAGGAATTCTGCTGTGTTCGAACCAAAACAACACATGACGGACGAAGCAAGGATGATACAAAAAGAAGACTAGCACAGACAAAGAGGGCATTCTTTGCCAAGAGAAAGTCTAGTAGTACTAAATATCGGTCTTAATTTGATGTATGAAATTTGTCAGAATGCACAGCATTCCATGGTACTGAAACACGGACTTCAGAAAAACCGGAACACAAGAGAATCGAAGCATTTGAGACGTGATGCTCCAGAAGAATATTGAAAAATAGGTGGACTCGTTAGGTAAGGAATGAGGAGGTTCTCTGCAGAATCGGCGTTGAAAGGAACAAATGGAAAACACTGACAAGAAGGAGCGACAAGATGACAGGACATGTGTTTAGGCATCAGGGAGTAGCTCGATTGTACTAAGTGTTGCTGCAGACATTGAACACTACAGGGGAAGACAGAAATTGGAAATTATACAACAAATAACAAAGGACGTTAGGTGCAAATGCTACTCTGAGGTTAAGAGGTTGGCACAGGAGAGGAATTCGTGGCGGAAGACTGGTGATATGGAAGAAAATAATTTTTACAAAAAGCAAAAAAAGAACTAGCCGTTGTTGATTGTTTAGGAAAAAAGAGTATCGTTACCAGTTAAGAATCGACAGATTCATTGTCAGACGTCTTTTCACGTGTGTAATCTCATTTAGTTCATGCTCAAGCAGAGATTTGTTTTCGTTGTGACCAAGGTACCTTGTGGTTGTGGTGCCCTACAGCATCAAATCATATTAGAAACAGGTCTACCTTACTTTCATCGGACTTAACAATGACCTAAAAGAACATATAACTTTTGTATCTTAGTGTTATCAAGGAAAAGGGAATATACTGAGTTTTTTCGTGTAGCCTTTTGAGTTGTATATGCTTAACCATGAAAGTGAATTACCAAACAGAAGTAGCAGAAAACGAGGATTCTAGCAGTTGGATTTCCAACTACGTGTTGGAAGGGCAGACACTATTGCACAAAACACAGCACATGATTTAATTTGTGAAAAGTGATAGCAATGATTTTGCGCCCAATTTTGTATCTTCGGTGTAGATGTCTGGAGTTTGTGATCTGCTATGCATAAGGATACGGAACTATAATATAAATGAACATTGATGTATACTGTAGGTTTGACTGGGGGTCTCCCGACCACCCGATCTGAAGAGTAAATTAGCAGTGTTAACCACTGACCCACACTTACTAGGACTTATTGGGTAATTGCCAAGTTACAAATCCAAGGGAATGGGATTTGTCACTCACCGCTTCTTTCATCTGCGACAATGATTTGTATTTGTGAAAAATGCCATGTGCTGCCATGATCCATAGTAAACTGCAGGTCACCCTAGTAGGGTAAGTCAATTCAAAAGTGCGAAGAAGACAAGGGCATATCATCTCTAGTACGACCATGTGTAATAAACTAGCTTTTCTGTTTTTACTAACCCTATTAAAGGCTAGTGGCGCCTTGAAGTAATCGCATGAGGCACCAGTTGGCACAGCGTGTTTGAAGCTGCATGTGTAAGTCATTTTGGATCTCACAGTGAAATCTAATCAGCGTAGCGCTTTTGATGAAGAAGCATTTGTGTCATGCTGGCCATAACTTTGCTTATATCTAGCTCATTTTGAATTGCAAGATGATACTATTCGAAAGCCAAAAGCCTTCTCTTCGTTTACTTGGACTCCCAAATAACTCTTGTTCACTAAGTACCACACTCAACTACTTTCGCTTACGCCGATAGTTAATTTTTATGATGCACATCTCTCCCGTGGTAATTTGCACCACTCTTCTCTCGATACTTTCTCTTTTACTGCCGTTGAAGTGTTATCATCAGCGGAAGAGAGAGTGGTAGTTACATTTTCCGCACAGAGAGAGAGAGAGAGAGAGAGAGAGAGAGAGAGAGAGAGAGAGAGAGAAGCGATCATTAAGATGATGAAGGTCAGTACCTCGTCTCATGACACAGCCAAACATCCTCATTTCATGAACAGTGAGCCTTCGTTGGAAATAGCTGTGCTTTCCGATAGCCCTCGTTGTCATTTATGACAAAGGGTAACTCGTGGGAGGGGGAGGAAAAGAAAATATTTTGAAAATCACTGAAGAACCGTTTGTCAGCTAGCCCTATCCAGAATGGGATATGGATGATTATTAAGTAAGTAAAATGGGCTGCCATACTATGAGAAAGAAGCAACCCTAAGAGATTCGTGGAAATTCAAGACGAGTAATCTGTTCCCCTAAACATCCAGTGCAACTGTGTCACAACAATTCTCAAAGTAGGAACGTCCCTAGCTATATGCACGTTTTCGGAAAAAAGATCTAATGGTTTTCTCCAAGAAATTTGTATACCGCATTTGCGATTTGACTGGCAGGGACCTGTTCTTCGAATAGATCTGAGAGGTCACATCACTTTCCACTACGGAGAGCAGACGGTCCGTAATGTACACAAGTCGGATAAGCTCAGTCAGAAGAAACTCGACTTCTCAGTGCGCTGACCTTCCTCACAAGGCGTCAAGATAAACCGGCGCGACACCAACAACACGCCACAGTCTGGCAGCGAGAACGCATGAGAACACATAGTATTTGGCAAAGGGGGCTGGATCGACCGTCGAAATATTGTGTATAAACTGGAATAATCATCATACACCCTGTTCTGGATTGCATGTTTCCCTCTTTTGTGTGTCCTTGCAGTACCGTGGAATGAAGTGTCGATCTTACATTTTACATGCCTTTGCTAATCTGGGAGCTGTTTTGAAAATTACAGATACAATGTCTTAATTTCGGCATCCTACTGCAAATCACAATCTTAACTCAGTCCAAGACGTTTTCTTTATTATATTATTTTCATCTATAGCACGTTCAGACCAGCAGCAGAAGCATAAAATGGATCATAGAAGCATATAATTCTTTGGAGTGCAATATGAAGTATAAAATAGAGAATATAGAACAGAGAATGTGTACATACCCTACAGTGTTTTCGCGGTGGTAGCGCGGGCAGCAATGAAGTAGTCTTGGCCAGTACTGGGCAACAGACAGTCATGTGGAAGAAACATCTGGCGATTGACCAGCATCGGTGGTGGAGGTTACATATCATAGTTGCACCCACTTTACTTTATGTAGAGTAGCAATAATACAAGAAGAGGTCTTATGCAGCACTAATAAAACATAGGTATTCAGGGTTTTTGTTTTAACTGGAAGACGACGCATAATACGAAAAAAAGTTCTATGGGGAAAGTTAACATTAGCAAAGGGGCAGCTATCTGTGTTACAGCTGGCCACCTCTTAAGCAGCCCTCCTGCGTAGGCGAGATCAATTTTGTATTTTCAAATGGAAACTCCGCCCCCTCCCCATTTTAATGGATACTTTGATTATACGCAAAAAAATTACATACGTTTTCTCACATCATTGTTTTCCATTCGTAGTAGATGGCGCTGTAATCGACAGATATCAAGTGTGCCTGTTTTTGCAATTAAGAACCGACGAATTTGATTCTACATTTCATTTATGGCGTAAATGTAAACCTAAGTGTCCTCACGGTTGATACTGATGTTCAAACGTTATTTGAGCGGTGCAAACGTGATTGTGCAATAGAAATAACATGGCTAGGCATCGACATTTCTGGCAAATAAGCTACCTGTATGCTAACGTATATTTCGATTCACTACGGCGTTCATTGTGCTGCGTCTCCAAACCACCGACATGCCTGACATCGGTGGCCGTCCTCGAACCCCGCCGCTGGTTAAGTGATTTCGATTTCCAACCGCCGTAACTCTATCGTTGGCCGCTACGCGGCTACTGGCGGAATACGCAACGACCGCAATCGATAAAATGTCCATGAAGTGATTGTGGCAGGCGACCTTGCCATGAATACAGACATATCGTGTAAACACTCTCTTTATATCGAAAGTTTTGCTGATAGGCCACAATCCTGCGCAAATACTCATCGTGTTGTACAACAATTTACTACCGAAGGAAGTGTAATGCTTAAAAAAAGGAATTCGTGGAGAAACTTCAACACGGAAAATAATTAAATTGCGGTAATAGCTGCGTTGACTCACAATCCACTTTTAAATACCCAAGACATATGGTGGCTGTCTGGAACTGCTCACACAAATATTTGGGCGATCCTACACCGTCACGGTTACCACTCCTATCACATCTCCATGCACCAAGAACTTCATGGCAATGATTTTCAGAACCGGATGAAGTTCTACAGTTCGGCGCTCATGCAAGAACAGAGAGACCTGCAATTATTTTGTCAAATAATATTCTCTGACGAGTCAACATCTACCAACCACGCGAAGTTAATCGGCAAATCAAGCACTAATAGAGTGCGAAACTCCCGACTGGATCCATGAGGTTGCCCGTCAACGTCCTTGGTCTGTTAACGTTTGCGATATCTTAAACGACAAATTAATCCGTCCCCTTGTTGGGGAAAACAAACTGAACGGGGAAAGATATCCTAAATTATTGCAAGAGGAACTATCCATTCCATGAAGGTGTACCTCCCCGTAATGTGACAGAACATTTGGTTGCAACATGACGGTTGTCCGGTACATTACTCCGCAAGGGCCAAAGAGGCACTGAATCGCAATTTTAAAGGTAGCTGGATCGATAGAGATGTTCCGGTAACGTGGCGTACCATATCACCAAGAATTTATATTGCCGGATTCTTTCTTGTGGGGTTATGTGAAGGACACAGTGTATGCAGAAGTGACAACTACTCGACAGAACAGGATAGAACTTATCAGAAATGCTTTTACAAACATTCCACCAAACATGCTTTTAAATTTTTTACATGTACTCAAGGCACGAATTAATAAATTTAGCGAAATGGAAGGTTGTCCGTTTGAACATTTATTGTGAGTTACTATTATGGTGAGAGGCAAGGGAAACCATCACCACCAAGCAGACCACTGGTGTGAGGGGGAAGGGGACTCACCTAGATCAAGCACCCCAATGGGGGGGGGGGGGGTGTGGAGGTAAGACTACTCACAGAAATCCAGATATTGAAATGGGTAACCATATTATACTGTACATCCAATTTGCAACATGAAAGTAAATTTCGAACATATTCGTAAATATCAAGCGTTAGAACACAGAGATGTACATTTACATCGTAAATGAAATGTTTGATCAAATGCGTCTGTCCTTAACTGTAGTAACAGAAGAACTTGGTATTTGTCGATATTAGCGCCATCTGTCACGAATGGGAAATAATTGTTTGTCTAAACAGTGTGTACTTTTTCGCTTAGAATCCGAATGTGCAATAAAAATGAGCGAGGCTCTAATTCGCAAATACGAGCACATGTAGGAGGGGTGTGTAGGAGGTGGCCAGTTGTAACACAGACAGATGTCTCCTTCACTAACATCAACTTATCACCAGACTTTTTTTTCGCTCGGTGCATCGTTTCCGAGATACTTCACTGTCTCAACTTAAAAGAAACACCCTGCATATATGTATCTGGGTGTATCAGTTTAAAATATAGTAAAAAGGATAAAATGTAGTAAACAGTTAACAGAGAAGTTTTATACTACGTTTGGCGGAAAATAAATTGGAAGCCATGTGCGCTGATTGCTTGCCTTGCATAAGAAAATGTGGTACATACTGTTTCGTCGCCATGTCGACGACAGTATATATTCGCTAGAGGAGATATGAATGCTGTCAGCTGTTACAAGTTTTGGCCATGGAAACTTTGGGCAGTCTATTTTTCATTCTTTTTTAATCTTCTTATTGACCAACTAGGATCACGGAACAACTACCTCTTCTTTCTTTATGAAATTCATTCGCGATTAAGAATATTTTTGACGTCAGCTGCAATACGCATGGAAACCGTACCTACTAGTGACTCATGAAAATTTGTGCCAGACTGTGACTCGAACCTGCATTTCCCTCTTATCGCGGGCGGTCGCCTTAACCATCTCTGCTACTCGTGAACGCTTCCAGGTCCGATCCAAATCTCCATATGCCCTAGTGTCGTTCTTTGTTGTTTCCCGTCTTACAGCACCCCATCATCCCTTCATGTTACATTTTTACCCTCTTCTGTTCATGTTCATCCCGATATCTTATTTCTTCTAAGCGCGGGATAGGAACTTATACTATACAAATTGTATCTAGCGGATGGACGTGTACGGATATGGAGACAACCTCATGAATCCATGGACCCACATGTCAGTAGAGGACTGTTCAAGTTGGTGGAGGCTCTGTAATGGTGTGCGGCGTGTGCAGTTGGAGTGATATGGGATGCCTGATACGTCTAGGTACGACTCTGATAGGTAGATGATGCCACCCTGGTACAGTATCTTTGCACATCTACATGGACTACCTTAACTCCCCCCTACTCAATCCTAATTCGCATTCACGCCTCACCCCACTTGACATTCCCCCTAAATTCGAGCAGCATTTCAGAGGCTCTCGAACTCTTTTTGAATTGCACCCCAGCATCGAACGAAGCGGGGGATCCTACCTGAAAGTCAGGAATATATGCTTTAATCAAATGGAACTACAATGAGAAGCCAAAGAATCTGGTACACCTGCCTAATATCGTGTAGGGCCCCCGCGAGGACGCAGAAGTGCCAACATGGATTTAGAAAGCATTGCTCAGCTTGCCCTTTCCTCATATGATATCCTGCTAACCATGGACGAAGGGCAACTGGCAGATTCCATATTCCTAGGTTTGTGGAAAGTGTTTTACACGGTGCCCCATCGCGGACCGTTAAGAAAGGTACCAGCGTATGGAATTGGTTCCCAGATGTGTGAATGGCTTGAAGACTTCTTTTGTAAGAAAACCCAGTACGTTGCCCTTGACGGAGAGTATTCATTAGAGACAAAGGTATGGTGAGGAGTGCCCCAGGGAAGTGTTATAGCAGCGCTTTTGTTCCCGTTATACTGCACATAAATGATCCAACGCACAGCGGAACAGAAATCTGAGACTGTTTTCTGATTACGGTATGGGGTACAGGAAGGTGAAGGAGTAAAATTAAGGGGATACAAGATTACTTAGAAAAAGTTTCTAGTTGGTATGATCAATGGCAGCTTACTATAAAATGTAGCAGCCAGCCGGAGTGGCCGTGCGGTTCTAGACGCTACAGTCTGGAGCCGAGCGACCGCTACGGTAGCAGGTTCGAATTCTGCCTCGGGCATGGATGTGTGTGATGTCCTTAGGTTAGTTAGGTTTAATTAGTTCCAAGTTCTAGGCGACTGATGACCTCAGGAGTTACGCCCCATAGTGCGCAGAGTCATTTGAACACTCTGTGATAGTGGCATAGTGTTCAGAGCCATTTGAACCATTTTATAAATGTAGCAGAATGTAAGTTAATGCAGATGAGCTGGAAAAACAGTCCCGTAATGTTCGAATGAAATATTAATAGTGTGCTGCTTACACAGTAACGACGGTTAAATATCTGGGCGTAACGTGCCAAAATGATATGAAATGGGACGAGCAGGCAAGTATTGCAGTAAGGAAGACGAATGATCGACTTCTGGTTATTGGGGGAATTTTAGGGAAGTGTACTTCATCTACAGGGTGTTACAAAAAGGTACGGCCAAACTTTCAGGAAACATTCCTCACACACAAATAAAGAAAAGATATTATGTGGACATGTGCCCGGAATCGTTTAATTTCCATGTTAGAGCTCAATGGAGCACGTTATCATGATTTCATACGGGATACTCTACCTGTGCTGCTAGAACATATGCCTTTACAAGTACGATACAAAATGTGGTTCATGCACGATTGAACTCCTGCACATTTCAGTCGAAGTGTTCGTACGCTTCTCAACAACAGATTCGGTGACCGATGGATTGGTAGGGGCGGACCAATTCATGGCCTCCGCGCTCTCCTGACCTCAACCCTCTTGACTTTCATTTATGGGGGCATTTGAAAGCTCTTGTCTACGCAACCCCGGTACCAAATGTAGAGACTCTTCGTGCTCGTATTGTGGACGGCTGTGATACAATACGCCATTCTCCAGGGCTGCATCAGAGCATCAGGGATTCCATGCTACGGGGGGTGGATGCATGTATCCTCGCTAACGGAGGAATTTTGAACATTTCCTGTAACAAAGTGTTTGAAGTCACACTGGTACGTTCTGTTGCTGTGTGTTTCCATTCCATGATTAATGTGATTTGAAGAGAAGTAATAAAATGAGCTCTAACATGGAAAGTAAGCGTTTCCGGACACATGCCCGCATAACATGTTTTCTTTCTTTGTGTGTGAGGAATGTTTCCTGAAAGTTTGGCCGTACCTTTTCGTAACACCCTGTATAAAGGAGACCGCTTATAGAAAATTAGTGCGATGCATTCCTGCGTAATGCTCGAGTGTTTGGAAGCACACCAAGTAGGATTAAAGGAAGAAATCTAAGCAGTTCAGAGGCGGACTTCTGGATTTGTTACCGGTAAGTTCAATCAAAACGTGAATATTACGGAGATGCTCTGTGAACTCGAATGGGAATCCCTGGAGGGAATAATATCGTGATTTCGCAGAATACAATTGAGGACAATTGAGACTTGTAGTGGTGCACGGTACCGTAGGCCAATCACCACACAGTGCCTTTCGGAATTTGTATGCAGAGGTAGGCTATACACAGACCAGCTGGGGCAAGTCTTGGACAGTGCACATACACGCCTAGCGTCTAATACACCACTCCACACGGCAACAATTAAATTATTGTCTGTGCAATGCTGTACGAGTCTCATGTCCTGTGTTTGCTGCTAATTTCTACCTGTATGTGGTGTTTTAGAATACTGTTGATCACTTGTCCCAATTTGTATAATAATTCACTGCTTCAAAGCAACGGACGTTTTACGAATAAAGATTACCTGTATTTAAAGAAAACTTTCTTTAAAAATTTAAAATTTTAGAACTGCTGCCATGGAAAATTGATATGCCAGTTTTTAACCGGTTATTAGAAAAAAATGAAATAAGCCTGTTATAACCGACACTAAACAAATATCGAAAAATACCGGTTATTCAGAATTAAAATACCAGTATCGGTTTTTCCCATCCTTAGCGACAACTCATTTGCGGCACGATTACGAGGACGTGGCAAGCGAAAGAGCGGGCAGTCCGCTGCAGCGTGGAGCGACTTGTTGTCGAGAAAGAGGACAATGCCACGTACGGAGAGACCGGACGGAAGGCGGTGGTTACACGGGGACTGGTACTCCCCTCTTACGGTGTCACCGTCTCGGCGCCTCGCGACACACGGGCCGCTTCAGACAAGGTGCGTGCGACCGTGCACACATTCTTCATCAACGGCGGAGCCCGTGTCAACGAGGAAAGCATACACCAAACGGATCACCGATTTTGGTCATCGCAGAACATAAAAACAGTAACGAATTTCGCTTTAGTTCGATGCGCTTTTCAAACGTTTTCGAAAAATAGATGTTCAGAGTCTTATGAGCCTCTTGAATACCTCACACAGCGGTAGCCCAGACGTCTCCCCGTATCGCGCTCGAGTACCGTCATTTTTTTCTCTAACCATCCACCAAACATTTGCATCGCTGCAACGAATCATCAGACAACCGACGAAGTAAACACATCTTGGAATACACAGGAAACATTAAGAACATGAAGTCTAAGACTGAACTCAGGAAAGAGCTGAAGGATTTTGGCATCAGAGATTTAGATATAGACGACAAACATTCAGTCAGTTGAAAGTCAGCCAAGAGCGCAAGAAATTGAAGACAGGAACAACTTGGTCGGAAGAAAGAAAGAATGTGCGTACTGAGAACGTGAAGCAAATGTGACACCTGAGAGAACGTCACATCAGGCAGACTCGTCGCGTGGTTCCCTGGTGGCCTGTGTGTGTACAACAACAACAACAACAACAACAACAACACGCAGTCTTGGGAAAGTCCTAGGCTCAATCAAAGAAAGTGTTAAATTCAGGAGACTATACATCTTCGAATTTCTTACATACGTGGAAGAGATCACAGACACAACTCGTAGGAGGAGGACTGGTATGGCCATATTGTCCGTGTGCCTCCTACAGTTGAGTAATCTCATCTTCCACAAATTTCTCAACGAGAAAATATAGGAGGTGTTGTTCACTGAGGCATGAAGGAACCCGCAAACAGTCGGAATAAACGAATTCCTCTCAACAAGAAACTCCAAGAGTACCTTGGTTCCAAGAAAAGTCAAAACTAAAAAAAATGACAACATGTGGACTGAAGCGAGGAATAAACTAACATAGGAAACGAATATGCGAATTCTGGGTCCTAGGTCCAAGGAAAAGCAAAAGTGCAGTTGAAAGTGAGTGGTCATGAGATGGCCGATAAGAAAGATTGACTAAGATCAAAAAATGGCTCTAAGCACTATGGGACTTAGCATCTGAGGTCATCAGTCCCCTAGACTCAGAACTACTTAAACCTAACCAACCTAAGGACATCACACACATCCATGCCGGAGGCAGGATTCGAACCTGCGACCGTAGCAGCAGCGCGGTTCCGGACTGAATCGCCTAGAACCGCTCGGGCACAGCAGCCGGCGACTAAGAAGGTGCCAACTTTTACAGCCAGAAAGCCCGAAAGTACTAATATTCTCCGGTAGTCTTCTGGAATCTGTTATTTAAGACAAAGTTTCGTTCCTGTCTGCAGGGAGCATCTGCATAAGCTTTTATGGGAGGGGGGGGGGGGGGTTAGGGCAGGTGGTCGTGCCTTTTATGAGCACACGATGGCTCTCCACTGACTGATGGTAAACTACAGGGTGACCCAAAGTCCGTTACCATTTGAGAATTCAATACTTCACGGATTAATGTACCTAGAGAGGCAAAAATTAACACACTTGTTTGAAATGATTTGCGTTTTTATAGAAACAGAAAAAAACGGGCACAAAGTGACCAACACATTGCGCTTCGTACGATACAAAAGCAATAATTAGCATAACAACTGATTTTTAGTAAAGATGATATTCTTTATAACACACGCTTAACAGGTCAGCCGTCATTCATCAACAATAGCTGCAGTCAATTTTGGTGAGACACTGCCGTCGGATGTTGTCTTTTAGCATCCCTAATGAGGTCGGACGATCGCGGTGGACTTGCGACTTCAGGTAACCTCACAACCACTAATTAAACGGATTGAGGTCTGGGGACCTGGGATGCCAACCATGACGGAAGTGACGGCTCAGTACGCGATCCTCACCAAATGATGAGCGCAAGAGATCATTCGCATGTGTAGCAATATGGGGTGGAACGCCATCCTGCATAAAAGCCGTACCTCCAAACAGGTGTTGATCAGCCAGACTGTGGACGATGCATTCTCTAATACAGAGGGGTAAAAAAAAATTATCCACTGTTTAAAAGTCCATAACTTGCAAACTAATTGACGGAGTTGTCTCATTTTTTGGTGAAAGTGTAGCTTAAAGTCCAACTTAACGATATCACTGTAGGTGTTCAAAATGGTCACCATTGACATCCACTCACAAACGATGCCGCCGAACTGCAGCACCAATTGCTCACTGCAACGTGTTCAGTTGGATATTTGCACATGAATGTACGATGGATTCTCGAAGTTCATCCAATGTGCGTGGCTTCTGTCGATAAACGACGTCCTTTAGTGTTCCCCACAGGTAACAGCCCAGAGTAGTTAGGTCTGGGGAACGTGATGGAAACTCCACAGCACCTCTACGGCCTATCCATCTCCCTGGTAGATTTTCGTCGAGATACGCCCTAACACGATTTTGGTAGTGGGCTGGGGTACCATCTTGTTGAAAGTAAACTCTCCCGTCTCCATATAAGTCTCGGATGGCAGGTAAAATGGATTTCTGAAGCTTATGAAGGTACACCTCACCGGTAACTGTGCCGTCGAAGAAGAATGGCCCAATCAAGCCCCGTTAAGAAAACTCACACCACACATTTACTCCTGGCAAATTCACGGCTTTGTCTACATGGACGTTCGGATTTTCGGCGGCCCAGTAGATGCAACTGTGGCAATTTACTGTACCATTGAGTTTGAACTGTGCCTCATCAGACCACACAGTCATCTCTGCAACTCTTCATCCTTGCGCACCATGTTAGTAGACCACTCGCAGTACTCCATTCTACGATCTAGGTCGTCCTCGTTCATTGTGTGTAGCAATCGTGGGATGTAGCATTTCCACTTTGCTGTCTTTAAAATTCGCCGAACACTTGAGGGACTCATTCCAGTTTCACGGGCACACTGTCTCACAGACTTCTGTGGTGAGCGAGTGAAATATTGTTAACACACGACGGGAGTTAGCTGGACTTGTTACTGTTACAGGTCGTCCAGATCGTTGTTTGTGGACATCTTCAACACAGCCTTCGGCTTCAAATTTGTCTCGAATGCGACGAATCGTTAAACGGGTCGGTGGCTGTGTTTGATACTCATTTCGCCATTGTCGTTGAACCTCATTAATGATTTCGTGCTTAAAATACCACTTCGAATGTAAGCCTTGCGAAAGCCATGTTTACTCTAGTAATTAGGTGCAACTAAGAACAAAACACTGACTATTGGCGACTGCCATCTGTCAAAACAAAACAACGCAATACAACGCTTGTGAGGCGATTGCCGGAACTACAAACTATTACACTACCAAAGATGAGACAACTACATCAATTAGTTTGTCAGTTATGGACTTTTAAACAGTGGATACATTTTTTTGGACCCCTCTGTATATCAACGTACCTCGCATGCGTCGCACTAACAGCTTGAAAAGCAGCAGCCCGCATTTTTGCTATCTGTTGATCGGGTTTTGTTCGTGCATTTTAAAATGTTATCTGACTTTTGGGTCACTCCGTGATACGTCCCGTTCTACGGCGCAGATGAGTGACGTCACTTTAATTCTGAATACCGCTGAGCTGGTTTCCTCCTCCTTTCACGTTTCGGTTTATTTAATAGGCTCCATCGCCTCTCTATACAATCTGTCGTAGCTACCACTCCTGCACGAAAGGACTCTTAAGTTTCTCAATGATTTTATTTGAGAAAATTCGAGTCCTGGCAACCACGAGCGACACCAAACATTCTAAAAGAAGCAAGGAACTTAAGTGGGAAATGATAAGTATGACCCGGCACATTCACTCAGTATTCCTTGGCTGAATAAAAAATAAATAAAAACATGTCGAGTTTGTTTTGCCTGAACAATAACTGTTTTATTCAGTCTATTATCAAAAATAAGAGTGTTAATTTATTTTCAGTCTAAAAATTTAGATAGGTGCTCAGCTTTACATGAGGTGGAGGTGGGGATGGGGATGGTTAAGTGCCTGATATATGGTCTTCAGTAAGCTGCACTACTTACAGTGAGTACATGAATAGCTTTAGCAAAAATTCTCCTATAAAAACCGCTGTCAAAATCTAATTCGCAAGCTCTCGCTTTAGCCTCGACTTGCAGCATAAAATGCAATCTTGAGCAGAGACGGCCGCATTTCTATAGACAAATAATAAATCGCGGTATCAGTATCTAGGGCTTTAAAACACCCTACAAGACAGCAATATCCATTACGTAGTAGGAGTAAAAGCTGTACCGGTGAAAAGGTAACGTTGACCAAAACTAAACGTCATTATGGAGTGTCTCCGATCCTTGTTTGTACAAAAATGTCCAATTTCAGTCTTCAAATCGCTTTTGCTTATTTTTAAATAAGCAGTTTCGGACCAGCTTCCCATCTTCGTATCTATTAAACAAAATTATATGACAATTGATTCAAAAGTTGTATCTACAAAGCTTCAAATTTTAAAGAATCTGTTCAGTTCAAAAACATACTATATGGTACAGTTGCAAAGTAGTCTGTCAATACAGAACTGCCAGTTCAATGTTCTAACTAAAAATGTACTAGCTCATTGAGACTTTACATTACCACTTTCAAGAAACCGAATTGGTGGAACGCTTGTAGCGCCGAAAATGCCACTTATCTGCAGAAGCTTAATTGACATACACAAAATGTTCGTCAGTGCAACATATAAATAATGATCATACATATAATTTAAATAATTAATTTTAAAAACGTTAAAACCATGTTTGGAAACCCTGTGAAAAATCTTCTTAGAATTATTTATTTTCTTATGTCAATCAATTTTCTGCACAGAAATGGCATTATCAGTGTTACAAGCGTTCCACCAATTCGGTTTCTTCAAAATTGTAATACCAAGTCTTAACGAGCTAGCGCAATATTAGTTACGAAGTGAACTCGCAGTTCTCTATCGACAGGTTACGTTGTAGGTGTAACAAATCGTATGTTTTTAAACTGTAAATGATTTCGTAACATTTCAAACTTTTGTAGACATAAGCTTTGAATCAATTTTCATTTAATTTTGTTTAGTAGATCTGACGATGAGTTGCTGGCCCGAAACCGGTTATTTAAAAATAAATGGAAGCGATCTGAAGAATTAAATTGGACGTTTTCGTTATACGCGGCGTCTTGGGCTCTCACTCAAAGAAAGATGACATCATTATTGGCCACTCTTTGTATACTTCGATTAATAACGGTGTGTTGACGTTTCGGTGAATCGAGTGGCAGGCACCAGCCGCCAAGCCAGACTGTATTGTTAAACGGCTATCCTAGTGCACGGTGCAGCCGGCCGGAATGACCGTGAGGTTCTAGGCGCTACAGTCTGGAGCCGAGCGACAGCTACGATCGCAAGTTCGAATCCTGCCTCGGGCATGGATGTGTGTGGTGTCCTTAGGTTAGTTAGGTTTAATTAGTTCTAAGTTCTAGGCGACTGATGACCTCAGAAGTTAAGTCGCATAGTGCTCAGAGCCATTTGAACCATTTTTTTTCACGGTGCACGATCTCACTTGCAGGTTGCCTACCTAATGGCATCCAAGGGAAACAAAAGTTTCATTTTGAATATTTCCGAGAATTATTGACATGCTTTAAAAATCTGAAATGCTGTCATAATTGACTCATTAAGGGTGATAAACTTACGTTAAATGTTTAACACAGTAAGGCAACATTACAGTCACAAACTGTGTAAATGTCTCGCGGCGGTGTAACTCACTGCGCGCAAAATACCCTAACTTCATTCATCCAATATATCAAAATTAAAGCACTTACTCACTTGCATCAAACGTTACACATGATTTCAAACGTTTAGGAACTTTCTCGCTGACGTCCCACAGAGTATGATGAAAGGGAAAAAGTTTATCGCTTACTACATTTTCGCTATTTCATGCAGTAAAACTGTCGCATTAGGCATGCTGTTTTAATTTATTACTTCTTTACTGCTAACTGTATTAGAAATATTTTTGCAGACAGTATGCGCATATACTACGAATGCGTCTACAAAAGTGTATCATTGTATGATACACTAATGAGATATGACGTGAGAGTCTTTGAGATAGTTTTTTGGCTAGCTTTTTCTTAAAACGGGGCGCAGATTACCCACACTGTAGTCATCCAGTGTTTGACAATGAGTGCACTTAGCGGCTTCCTACAAACTTTAAACGAAACTTCAAAGCATTTCTAAATTTTTCTGGCGTACGTGTTTAACGTCAAATATTCAATACGACTACATTAACTCAATTGAAATCAGATGTCTGAATCTGTTTCATAAGTGGAAGTTCGATTTGTTAACGAATCGGGGTGCGAGGTTTACTGGTCGCAGCTATTTCTGTTACACCCGTTATCGCTTTGTGCCGTTTACAGGTACATCCAGAGCCTTGTTAACTGAGTACCCGTGTAATTCCAGCACGAAAACGTGGAACCAGCCTACTTTTCAATGACGTTTCTTTCGTCGGATCAAACTTTCGATTCCTATTCCCTGTTTTTAGCACACTGACCTTTGGCAACAGTGCGGCATCGACGTGAAACACACAGTCTGGGAGGAGACTGATGGTGCTAGTGAGATCTTAAAAGAAGAGGGGACTACGGACATGTGTCGGAGCTTCGGCTATGAAGGACCAAAGGCGGATTTCCTGTGGCTCCGGTCAACCCCACTGGTAGCCTTACTGCACCTCGTAGGAAGGTGGTTGTTATGACTGGCGCAATCTTGTTTTGCATCCGCCGCCAATTTCCCGTTTACGAGCGGTGGCGTTAATGTCTGGACGTTACGCACTGCCGCCGGCGACCTCCACGGCAGAATAGTGTGTAGTCCTGTAGCGCTGGGGCGGTGATAGCCTCCCAGCGCACAGGAGATGACGTGGAACTCGAGAAACAACAGTATTCGGGGTGTAAAATAGCGTACGGAGAGGTGTTTCAGGGGCGGGGATAGGCGAAGCAGGAACTGCATTCTTTGCGTCTCTGCGTATCATATCGTCGTTTCATATCCACTGTATCTGAGTAAGATAAGCAAGGAACCAGTGCTTGCCTACAGTGATGAATGGTCGTATGGGATTTTGGGGCGGGAGATCCCATCTGGGCTGCCTAGGGCAAATCTATTTATTTGACGCCACTTCGGCGACTTGCGCGTCGATGTTGATGAAATGACACCCAGCCTCCGGGCGGATAAAACCTCCGACCCGGCCGGAATCGAACCCGGGCCCACCGTATGGCACAAATCAGTATCAGACATCGAGGCTGACTCTACAACAGTGTAAAGGACTGACTAACGTGTGAGCATTTCACAATGTCGTTACCGATGTAGACAAGCGAGTCGTCTATTTGCAGAATGGCCATAGATAAAATAACGATACAAAGAATCATAGTATAGTCTATGAAATCCGTCAAATAACTATCTATGTAATCATAAAAAAAGAGTTAAATCGTACCTAAAGGCATATGCCCCAAGCGGTTCCGTTGCATTGTCAACAATGCTTAAGGCTGAAATGCTGAACGGACATACCATTTCTCCGCCGATGCCTACTGTATTTCAACATCGTTGGCGACTTGTCATGTTCGCTCAGCAGTTCAGTCTTCAGCTTTGTTGCCAATCCAACGGAAACAGCTTGCGACATTTGCCTTTAGGTACGATTTTATTTATTTTTATCGTTATGTAGAAGTAAAGAAGGGATAACTGAACGTGAAAGGAGTTTACAGAGGGGCTATACAAGGGAAACCAACTCGAAGGCAGTATTATTCAAAGGGGAGAGGAACGAATGGAGATGGGAGATACGATACTGCGAGAAGAATTTGACAGAACACTGAAAGACCGAAGTCGAAACAAGGCCCCTGGCGTAGACAACATTCCCCCAGAACTACTTATATCCTTGGATGAGTCAGGCATCTGGTGTGCAAGATGCGGGAGACAAGAGAAATACAATCAGGCTTCATGAAGAAATGTGGTAATTCCCATACCAAAGAAACGAGGCGCTGAAAGGCGTGTGTATCATCGAACTATCAGTTTAATAATCAGGGTTGCAAAATACCAACATGAATTCTTTTCAGAAGAATGGAAAAAAAACTGTTAAGCAGTGGTCAATTCTGAACTCGGGGAAGATCAGTTTGGATGCCGAAGAAATTTAGGAACACGTGAGTCAATACTGACCCTACGACTCATCTTAGAATAGGTTAAGGAAAGGCAAAGCTACGTTTATACCATTTGTAGACGCAGAGAAAGCTTTTGACAATGCTGACTAAAATACACTCTCTGAAATTCTAAATGTAGGAGGGGTAAAATACAAAGAAAGAGTATATTCATCTCGTACAGAAAGCAAACGGCAATTATAAAAAGTCGAAGAGCATGAAAGGAAAGCAGTGATTGGAAGGTGAGCAGACTCGGTTGTAGCCTAATTCCAACGTTATTCAAACTGTACAATGAGGAAGCATTATTGGAAACCAAAGGAAAAGGTGAAGTATAAATTAGAGTTCAGGGGGAAGAAATAAAAACTTCAAGGTTTGCCGATGACATTGCATTTCTGTTAGAGACAACAAAGGACTTGGAAGGGCAGTTGAACGGAATGGGCAATGTCTTCAAAGGATATAAGATGAACATCAACAAAATCAAAAAAAAGGTTAATGGAACGTAGTGGATTAAAGTAGGTGATACTGAGGTAATTAGAATGGAAAACGAGACACTTAAATTAGTAGATCAGTTTTGCTATTTGGGCAGAAAAATAACTGATGATAATCTAAGTAGAGAGGATACAAAATTCAGACTGGTAATGGCCAGAAAAGCGTTTCGGAAGAAGAGAAATTTCTTAGCATCGAATACAGATTGAAGAGTTAGGAAATCTTTTCTGAGCGTATTTGTCTTGAGTGTGGATGTGTATGGAAGTGAAATGTGGGTGATGAACAATTCAGTCAAGAAGAGAACAGAAGCTTTTTAAATGTGATGCTACAGAAGAACGCTGGAGATCAGTTGGATAGGTCGCGTAACTAATGAGGAGGTACTGAATATAATCGGGGAGAAGAGAAATTTGGGGCATAACTTGACTAAAAGAAGGGATCGGTTGATAGGACACATTCGGAGACATCAAGGGATCACCAATTTAGTATCGGAGGTAAGTGTGTGGGTAGAATTGGTAGAGTGATGTCAAGAGATGAATACAGTAAGCAGGTTCAAAAGGATGTAGGTTGCAATACCTATTCGGAGATAAATAGGCATGCACAGGATAGAATATCGCGGACAGCTCCGTCAGACCAGTCTTACGGCAGATTTTATATATTATACCATGATCCTTTGCATTATATTTTCTGTTGACTGTGTGAAGATTATCACAGGCCGATCGAAACCACTAATGGCATTGCGGAATGCTCATGTGATTGTGTCTAAAAATATAAAAATACACCTCAGTTACTTTTATTCTCAAAGACTGCGTGTCATTTCTTCATAGCCTAGCGTGGAGCTCCATCGAGCAACTCTTCAGGACGACGACATCGGCGACGACATTCAGCATTATTGAATGTTCCCTTGTAATTTTTGATTGGATATATTAAGCTTTTTGAAACACATGGTCCCTTTGCTTTACAATTTACATACCTGAGTAAATCTTTTTAGTGCTATCACCGGTACACTATTAATTTCAGAGATGATGATATCAAGTATCTGTTTTGGCGCTTTGAAGAGGTACTGCCGGCTATTACATGTGTTTCCTTTAGTAAAAGGTGAAAAGGTATAGACAATATTTATTTAAAAAGGACTACCCTCCGATTTTCGATCGAATTAAGTTGATAATGAGTTCAAAATATCAAGGTTTTTTCCTTATTCTCTTTTCTTTTATAACTCACTGAAAAATGAAATCCCCCTGTAGATTCGGTGCAGTGTATTTTGTCGTAACTGCATAAAATTTTGCGTAGCTACACGCGTCTAGATTTTTTTCCTTTTAGTGTATAAAGCATGAAGACACAACATGCCGATGTTGATTTTACTCCGTCGTTAATGAACTAAATCCGTGTCCAGACTTGTGACAGACTTTTTATTTTTTATTTTACATAAGACGTACAGTATTGTTGTATGATCCGCAAATGGGAATGAAAACTGTCTCCCGTTACAATGGGTTGCATCGCTGATTTGGAGCGCAAAGATGATTGAGTGGACGGGCAAGTAACAGGTGCGGAGCCAGCATTACACGACTTGCAAGGCTGATCCGACAAGGTGACAATTGTCTTTGGGTTTACTGCCATCCTGTGCACGGGGTAGTCAATTACACACGCGTATCTCCGGCTGGTTTGGTATATTCGCTTCGCAGACAGTGGTAAACACCGTAGACTGCAAGAAATGGCGCCTCAGAGTTGCGGCAGAAGTTGGTCATGAAGATATTGTGCGCTTGCCGCACGTCATAGCTTATAACTAAAAATCGCCTCAATACGAGGCCAGAGAAACAATACAGCAGCAAGTGCACCACATGTGCTTTTACGGTAGAGTTGTACGCCAGAGACTTATGCTCGTTTACGTAGAATGTTACAAGATTATAGCGTGCGGGCAAAGTCCAGCCTAGATAGTGCAGGTGGAAATTTGTTCTGAACAGGAGACTCGATACGACCTGTACGGGAATGATATGCGACGTCGTGTTTACTGTGCACGTCAGGAAACCATCCGCTAGAACTGCGAGCGAGAGGCGGTTCAAGATGGAGCCAGTGCTGTAACGGTCTGGTTGGTGTTGATTGAGAGAGACCAAACAGCGGGTTCGTCGGTCTCATTGGATTAGGGAAGGATGGGGAAGGAAGTCGGCCGTGCCCTTTCAGAGGTACCATCCCGGCATTTGCCTGAAGGGAAATCACGGAAAACCAAAATCAGGATGGCCGGACGCGGGATTGAACCGTCGTCCTCCCGAATGCGAGTCCAGTGTGCTAACCACTGTGCCACCTCGCTCGGTGTCGAACGGAAGAGGAAAAAACCCTAAAAACTGCTACATTGCGAAGTATCCTCTGCCATGCACTTGAGACTACTTTGCAGAGTGTATGTGTTGATCAGATTGTCACGACTAGCTTCAAGAAAAAGGTCAACTACAGTAAATCCGTATGTATGTATGTATGTATGTATGTAAACACACAAGTTGTCATCATCTGAAATAAATTCTCGATGTAACTGAAATTATCGTTACAAGGAAACCTTGAAAGGATAGTTACTTGGAACAAAAAATCGAAGGAAACCTAATGTTGTGATCGTAAAACGTAATGATTTTTTTTCCGCCGTAGCATCACGAACAGCAAACGACAACAACAGATACTTCAAACTTAGACGAGTACTTTTAACGAGACTAGCGGCTCGATCAGCCGATATTTCTACACAAGTTCGGCGATAGTCTTTCTGGGAGGTCAAAGACATTCGGGTATTCGATCACAACGTAGAAGCCAACCAAACGTATGTTAATGGCGTCTTTGCGTACGTGGTCGTGAACCGGCGACCTCTACCTAAACTGAATATTAAACAGGAACTGTAAGTGTGCTGCTAGGAGATACTCTTACTTCCTACCGTGAGTAACTACAACATGGCGGCCACGAATTGTCACCAAAACGCAAACGGAAATAACTCTTCCTTCCATATTTTGCACCAAAAAACGTGAACAGCTCGGTTGTACGATACCAAAACTAGTGTGAAATGGACGTCGATTCTGCTGCTCTTTCTCTGACCATTCATACTGCGATTATTTGTTTGCACCCAATATCTTCTGTTAGTTCTATACGGTAGGGATCCTACAAAGTTGAGCTATGTTCTAGGATGTGACGCAAGAGGATTTTGTATGCAATCAAATTTGTAGACTGATTGCGTTTTCATAGTAACGTATCAATGAACCTGTCTTATTTACCTAGGACTGGCCCTACATGACCATTTCATTTTCTACCCCTTTAAGTGTTATCATCCAGATATTTGTATTAGTTGACTAAGTCCAAATGTGATTCATTGGTATTTTAGTCATGCGATAACTTTTTCGTTTTGTGAAGCGCGTAATTTTACATGTCTGGACATATAAAACCAAGATGCCAATCTTTGCAATAATGTGAAAAAGTATCAAGATCTGATTGCACATTTCTGCAGATTTTTCAGACAATAATTCATTACATGCAAATGTGTCATCTACAAAAGGTTTAATTTTACACAAGGCGCAAGGGTCTCAAAACAATTCCTTGGGGAACGCTTGAAGTTACTTCTCCTTACTCTTCCTACCGATAAACCCCAATCCAGTCACAAATTTCCTTCATTCCCTTTCTGATCGTACTTTAATTAGCTAATGTTGTTTTGGTTCTGTTCGGAAGTCAGGAAATGTCGCATCTACGTGACTGTCTTAATCTGTGTCTTTCATGTGAGACAAGCAAACTGAGTTACAAATGAACGATGTTTTCGGAATAACTAGGTTCAAATTCTGTGTAGACTCCGACAGTTAACCTATCGGATTCTGAAGCCTTCATTAATTGTTTCTCTTTTCTTTAAAAAAGAAATCAGAAGAATGCCGTTGACATTACAGCATCTACACTGTCCAGTCGCATTACTGTGACCACCTGTCAGAATCCTGAATGACCACTTTTTGTAGCGCAGTTCCTGCAGCAAGAGTGTTATTCAGACTCTGGAAGGTGTCAACAGGAATGTGGAGCCATTCCGATTCCAGTGCCGTGTCCATCTGCGCAAGGTGCCGCGGTTGAGGATCCATGGTGCGAACAACCTGATAGAGGTGGTCTCTCAGATTCTCAGCTTAGTTTAAATCCGGGGAGTTTGATGGCCAGGGGAGTAGGGTACACTCATCCTGGCGCTCTTCGAATCACGGACGTACATTGCGAGCTATGTGATGCGTTGCATTGTCATGCTGGTAAATACCTTCGTACTGAGTAGAAAGGAACGACGTGTGAGGGTGGACATTGTCACCAAGGATAAATGCGTATTTGTGTTGATACGTTGTGCCTTCGAGAGTGACAAGATCACCCAGGGAAATTGTTGTGTACATAGTTCCGCGTAGTCAGCGCGTACACAACCTTCCCACAAGAGCGTGCCCCGCTAAGCACAACAGCGCAGGAGCAGCGCTCGTCCGTCTCCGCGCTACGAGATGGCGCTGTCTTAGAGACGGACCAAATTCTGCTTGCGCCGATCCGCATATTAATGTGTCACGCAGCCAATGAGATTGCTGCTAACGTAGAACCTTTTCTCCTCGCGGATCACACTCGCGCAGTGATTCCTGAATGCGCGAGGTATTATAACGAGTGTACAGACCTCCGATTAGTCAGTCTGCACCAGTCGGCATTAGTCTGCAGTCAAATTTCAGTCTGCGCCTAATAAGATTACCATATTCCTGTACATAGCCATGAAGAGAAATGTATAGACACTTTGTCAAGTATCAAGACCAAACGAACTCCAGATTGTCAATTGGAAACAGCATCCAGAATCAAGTTGCGTAATATCTATGATTTTTATTATTTTAATAAATATGTGTGAAAATTAATCAAGTTCTGTATAAAGTTGGTCACCGTCAATCTGCTACTCTAAGCGTGCAAGTGGCATTTCTATCGTCTGACCTAACGGCAGAAGATAAACACGCCACGATAAGACCAAGAGACATATTGCTGACACTCGCCTACTTCGTTAGGGCGACAAGTCAAATAATCTGATGGTGTGTGTACCGAAGGTATTACAGTACGCACACCACAGAAATGATACGAAATTCTTCCCATACAATAACGGTCCCGCATCCCACCTACCGACGATTGTTGCAGGATGTTTCCTTTCAGACGTTTCAGGTCGATGAAGCATGGAATGCGATTCATCTGAAAAGGCCACCTGTCGCCACTCAGTGGATGTTCACTTGCGCCGATGGACAGCAGTCAGCGTGGGTGCACTAACCAGACCCCTGATGCGCGGCCCAGACGCAGCAACGTCCGCTGAAGGCGAGCCAAAGGTTGCGTTTCATTGGCAGGACACTTAGAAGATGCAACAAGTCCACTTAAGAGACAGCTTACACTACACTTGTTCGTCCTCTGTTAGAATATTGCTGCGCGATGTGGGATCCTTACCAGGTGGGATTGACGGAGGACATCGAAAGAGCGCAAAAAAAGGGCAGCTCGTTTTGTATTATCACGTAATAGGGGAGAGAGTGTGGCAGATATGATACGCGAGTTGGGATGGAAGTCATTAAAGCAAAGATGTTTTTCGTCGCGGCGAGATCTATTTACGAAATTTCATTCAACAACTTTCTCTTCCGAATGCGAAAATATTTTGTTGAGCCCAACCTACATAGGTAGGAATGACAATCAAAATAAAATAAGAGAAATCAGAGCTCGAACAGAAAGGTTTAGGTGTTCGTTTTTCCCGCGCGCTGTCGGGGAGTGGAATGGTAGAGAGATAGTATGATTGTGGTTCGATGAACCTTCTGCCAAGCACTTAAATGTGAATTGCAGAGCAGTCATGTAGATGTAGAACGGTCGTTATGAAGACACTATTGGTAGCCCCTTCTGGGCGATCACATTTTTTTTTTTTAAATTAGTTGCTTCCGGGGCGTGCCCATACAACCTTCTCAATATTGGAATATCAATTATGACGATACGAACGTAACGACAGCACCCAGTCCCCGACCGGAGAAAATCTCGTACCCGGCCGGGAATTGCACCCGGGCTACTTCGGTGAAAAATCCGGGCGGCCAGTTGCTCAACAGTTGCACGTTATTCGGCCGTACAGAACTCGCCAGCCGCCGAACACTCCTGTCATCTATGGCCTGTGGCGCAGCACAGCTGCCTCAACGTCAGCTTTGGATAGCGCCTTTTTGTCATGCACAGTACAATTTAACCAAGGCGCCACGTTAACAGTTTACAAACTTAGCGTTTCGGAAATGCTTCTATCCTTAGCCCGAAAGTCAATGATCATGCCCTTCTGAACGTCAGATACATCGCTCCGTTTCCACTTTACTACAACGACTGTATTGTTTTCTGAGTCCGCCGGACACGCATTATACAGGGTGTTACAAAAAGGTACAACCAAACTTTCAGGAAACATTCCTCACACACAAAGAAAGAAAATATGTTATGTGGACATGTGTCCGGAAACGCTTACTTTCCACGTTAGAACTCATTTTATTACTTCCCTTCAAATCACATTAATCATGGAATGGAAACACACAGCAACAGAAGGTACCAGCGTGACTTAAAAACACTTTGTTACAGGAAATGTTCAAAATGTCCTCCGTTAGCGAGGATACATGCATCCACCCTCCGTCGCATGGAGTCCCTGATGCGCTGATGCAGCCCTGGAGAATGGCGTATTGTATCACAGCCGTCCACAATACGAGCACGAAGAGTCTCTACATTTGGTACCGGGGTTGCGTAGACAAGAGCTTTCAAATGCCCCCATAAATGAAAGTCAAGAGGGTTGAGGTCAGGAGAGCGTGGAGGCCATGGAATTGGTCCGCCTCTACCAATCCATCGGTCACCGAATCTGTTGTTGAGAAGTGTACGAACACTTCGACTGAAATGTGCAGGAGCTCCATCGTGCATGAACCACATGTTGTGTCGTACTTGTAAAGGCACATGTTCTAGCAGCACAGGTAGAGTATCCCGTATGAAATTATGATAACGTGCTCCATTGAGCGTAGGTGGAAGAACATGGGGCCCAATCAAGACATCACCAACAATGCCTGCCCAAACGTTCACAGAAAATCTGTGTTGATGACGTGATTGCACAATTGCGTGCGGATTCTCGTCAGCCCACAACATGTTGATTGTGAAAATTTACAATTTGATCACGTTGGAATGAAGCCTAATCCGTAAGGAGAACATTTGCAGTGAAATTATGATTGACACATTGTTGGATGAACCATTCGCAGAAGTGTACCCGTGGAGGCCAATCAGCTGCTGATAGTGCCTGCACACGCTGTACATGGTACGGAAACAACTGGTTGTCCCGTAGCATTCTCCATTCAGTGACGTGGTCAACGTTACCTTGCACAGCAGCAACTTCTCTGACGCTGACATCAGGGTTATCGTCAACTGCACGAAGAATTGCCTCGTCCATCGCAGGTGTCCTCGTCGTTCTAGGTCTTCCCCAGTCGCGAGTCATAGGCTGGAATGTTCCGTGCTCCCTAAGACGCCGATCAATTGCTTCGAACGTCTTCCTGTCGGGACGCCTTCGTTCTGGAAATCTGTCTCGATACAAACGTACCGCGCCACGCTATTGCCCCGTGCTAATCCATACATCAAATGGGCATCTGCCAACTCCGCATTTGTAAACATTGCACTGACTGCAAAACCACGTTCGTGATGAACACTAACCTGTTGATGCTACGTACTGATGTGCTTGATGCTAGTACTGTAGAGCAATGAGTCGCATGTCAACACAAGCACCGAAGTCAACATTACCTTCCTTCAATTGGGCCAACTGGCGGTGAATCGAGGAAATACAGTACATACTGACGAAACTAAAATGAGGTCTAACCTGGAAATTAAGCGTTTCCGGACACATGTCCACATAACATCTTTTCTTTATTTGTGTGTGAGGAATGTTTCCTTGAAGTTTGGCCGTACCTTTTTGTAACACCCTGTATACCCTCCACTGCTCATGTTGCCACCTGCCGTCTGTGACTGGTTATTATACGCTGACGTCGAACATAGGCGGTGTCATGTAAATGAGACTATACCGTGTAAAATACACAGGCGATGTCTTCTGAAGACGTGTCGTAACGGATGGCAGTTTTGATTAGCAGAAAGCAAGCGCTAAAGCTTCTTAGCGCAGGCAGGTGAGGGCACTATGGAAGGAAACCGCAATCGGGAAGTGCGGCTTACATAATGTAGATCGATGAGGGAATCGGCTTATGACTGGAGTGTGGCGGCACGTGGGCGTGGTCGCATGCCCCGCTCCGCGAGGAACGAGGTAAGGGCACGCCACGCCGTGCGAGACAGGCGCGCGCTCAGAGTAAAGCTGCGGCACCCTGAGGGCTCACATCTTACCTGGTAGAAACGTGCGGGGATGGCCAACAGAGGCACCGTGGCTACAGCTGTGTCAGAATCTGCTGCAAGTCGCAGATACCATTCAGGTTCAAATGGCTCTGAGCACTGTGGGACTTAACTTCTGAGGTCATCAGTCCTCTAGAACTTAGAACTACTTAAACCTAACTAACCTAAGGACATCACACACATCCATGCCCGAGGCAGGATTCGATCCTGCGACCGTAGTGGTCGCGTGGTTCCGGACTGTAACGCCTAGAACTGCTCGGCCACCCCGGCCGGCTGCCATTCAGGACACAGTCACAAGTTGTCTCTCCTGGGGAGCAGAGGGGTTTCAGGCAACGAAAGTGTTCAAAATGTCAGTCAGTCATTGGTACTACTTCTTCCAAACCAGAAACTACGAAAGTAATGTTTGAGTATAGACTACAAGGCAACAAAAAAATAGATAAAAAGTCTCCTTAATCATTTACTATAATCTACTGTAATCACACTGCGCAAGAACTTACACATCCCCAAGAGATATGGTTGGTGTGATATGTGGCAGCTGGCTATAAATGTAGAAAAATGGTAGTTATTGCGGGTGAGTGGGGAAAACAGTCGTATAAAGCTCGAATACAGCATTAATAGGGTGCAGCTTGACTGAGACACTTCCTTTTGATATCTAGGCGTAACGTTGCACAGCGATACGAAATGGAACGACCACGCAATGGAGGTAGTAGGGAAGTCGTAACGCTCAACTTGTTTTATTGCCAGAATTTTGGGAACGTGTAGCCGATCCACAAAGGAGACTGCGTATAGAACGCTACTGCGATCTATTCTCGAGTACTTTACGAGTGTTTTGGATCCCCACAAGATCGGATTAAAGGACGACATAGAAACAATACAAAGTAGTGCTGCTAGATGTGTCACCGGTAGGTTCGATCATCACGAGTGTACTATGGAGACGCTTCGTGAACTCAAATGGGAATCCCTGGAGTAAATAAGATGCTCCTTCCGCAAGGCAATATTGTAGGAATTTAGAGCATCGGCGTTCGAGGCCAACTGCAGAAAAATTCTACTGCCACCAAGGAACATTCCGCGTAACGACCACGAAGATAAAATGCAAGACATTAGGGCTCTTACGGAGGCTCCTAGACAATCTTTTTCCCACGCTCTACAGGAAGGGAAATGGCTAGTAGTGGTACAGGGTGCACTCCGCCACGCACCGTTCGGTGATTTACGGAGTCTATGTATAGGTAACACTAATTATGTGTAACACCGCCTCCGGGCTTAATAATGGACTCAGTTCGGCGAGGATGAGAGAACACATATTCCTTCAGATATCCCATATATAACTCAAGCCACTTTTGATCATTAGGGTCCGTTTGTTGCTAAATTTCAGGTTGTGTTCCAAAAAGTCAGCCTTTTCTGTGTGATCGGGTGATTTAGCGGTCCAGTCTAATTAGCAACATGCGTGCAGCCCTGAGGATACGGCTGTTGTCGCCTTTGAAGACTGGAGCCACAATAGCAAACTGATCGCGAGCACGCAGAAGAAAGATCAACGCTCCGACACCGAGAATTTTGAAATAAACGTCCTGGTTCATTTTCACGGTAACTTGAATGAGTGGGCCAAAGAGGTACGAGAAACACCTCCGAAACGTCACGGAAACATCCACCACAAACTAAGAATTGGGCCATCAGTGCATTCGATGCCTTGCATACTTTAAAAAGAGGCAAAATCACGACTCGTTGGAACACACTACACGCCTCCAATCAACTACTGAGCCGGTTCTGTGTTGTTTGGACCACTGAAGTCCAGCTTTGTCTCTCACTGTAAGCAATGGCCTCTTGCGAGGTACCCGAGCCCAAATTTCAGTTTCACGCAGTTTTCAACGTTTGCTCGGAAACTGATTGCGATGGACCAGCATTCAGTAACAACAGCAATTCCGGTCGGGTTTGAAACCGATTGTCATTGACATAGCCTGATACACGACTGCGGTCCCACAGGAAAGTTCTTACGCCTTGTGGCTGAGATTGGTACACCATTTATTGCAGACAAGTTGGACAGTCCGCACTGATACACCAAGAAATCCGGCAACTTCATTCAAACTGCCTGCATTGGCACGTCGAAACAAATGTTGACCTAACTGTGTTGATTCCACAAAAGTGACTCACATACAGACCGTTTCACTGCCACTACGTAAGTCAGTGGTGTACCATCACATCAGCATCTGGTTCCCGTTCTGCACCGTCTAAAGCAGTTGAAAGCGACCAGTGTGCTCTTGAAAGGGGATGACCACAACTTTGTGTGTTGAACTTACACAATCCAACTTTCTGTATATCACCTTATTGAAGTAATTCAGTGCAGTATCTTGTTTCATTGAGCTTATTTTCTGAAATGGATAGCTTTCTTACGGGTGACCAAGGAAAACGCTTTGGAAGATTCAGCCATTATCTAACTACACCAAGAGGCTACATCCCACTGAACGTGATCTCATCCCTTTGGAGTGAAGTGTGACCGCAATGTTTGCGCTGGTATGCACAGTGGAACCACTAGGGATCCTTCAAACCCATTCGAGGAAATCTGAACATATCCGAAGCAGAAAAGGGTGTTTTTGCTTTTTCATGCCTCGCGCCCTCCTGTGGCGTGAGAGTTGGGGGAAGGGGAGCTGCAACATTCATGGGGGGGGGGGGGGGGGGGAAGGGGGTGAATGAAATGTGAAAGGGTCCCTATAAAACTCCTCAGTTTGTCGTCACACTGGTGCCACCTAAGCCTGCTGGTGACTAGAGAAATCAGAGGGGTGTCTAGAGAATTAAATGGATCCATCACAATGAAAACACTAAACTACTACAGCAGAAATCTGGATTTTATTACATAATGTCTTTAAAGCATGTATAAGGCTTTACAGAAGTAGGTTCAAATATGGTAGACAATGCTACTGTAAAAGCACACTATATGAACTTTAAGTAACAGGAACATTAAACAAGACTGTAAACACAACAGTAAATGAGCTACGCCATCACTAATCTCGATTTAAACAAACTGTAGTTGTCTGTTTCACGTAGCGGGCTGCGTCATTTGGTGAGAGTGTATATCAAAAAATGATTTGAAGCAAGCATTTCTATAACAAGCACTCAGTTAATAATATTGTGGCGAAAGTCTATGACAAGCAGCAACAAAGTATAGACGAACAGAAAGAGCAAATAAAACACTTGTACTAATTTTTAACACGTGAAATGTGAATTAATAAAGTAGAAATACGACGAATGTATTCTTCAAAACTGCCGTTTTACGCCAATGTTCCATTATTTCCAGTGGTGCACAATTATGCTCACGTAATCGTAAACACTATTGCTATTGTTACCTCAAAATTTATAACAGCTAATTTTCCCCCGAAAAACGGGGCAGTGCTGCATGCAGCTGTTATAACCCGGAGCCCGTAGCACGGAAGTCAAGAAATGCTCCAAAATTATGGGACGAGTTTGACGCTCATTTGGGTGATTTCCGTGCTTTCCGTGGACGGGACAGTGAATATTTGTGAACGGCAAACGAAAACTGATTCTAAACGTAACAGTCAGAAGTACTCCTAGATTATAGGTGCACCCATGTGAAAGATACAGTTTTGTAAAATCGGACGGTTCTTTAGAAAATAAAAACTGTAGTCCTCTTGTAATATCTCTCACACTTCCATCCTCAGTGACACGAATAAATTGATTATTTGTATTATGATTATTATTTTAAGAGAATTTATTTAGCCATCGTTGGAAAACTGGTCAGAGCAGTTTAGTGGTCTGTGTAATTTTTATCCAAAGAAATTGTTGTGTCTGGTTTTCTCTGACGAAACTAATGATAAAAATCTTAAGTTAGCGCTTCTCTCTCTGTCGTTAAGCGAAGCATACATATTGGCAATAACGAACCATATCATACTGACGAGACAAAACAAAATACGTCTCGGCAGTATTATTCACAAATATTTCATCTCTCTTTCGTGATCGACAAGTCAGCGGGCTCGCCTGCCTTGTATCGGAGCTGTAACATTTTTAGAAGCAAGTCTTATTCCAAGAAGAAATATACGACACTATTATAGTATAAGCGTAAATTAAAATATACCCTAAGTTTCTGTCTTCGTATAGTCGTGTGAATCGGATGAAACTATTTTGAAACACACTGTATTTTACATGAAATACGGAAAAAACGTCACTTTGCAATCAATGTAGTTCATAATGATTACGTACCTTTCGCATACAAGTTTCCAGTTTAGCGTGCTAATACTGAGGGAATGAACTGCTCAGCAAAAATTATCATAATTTTGAAAATTAAACTGTAAGTCGGAAACGGTAGTTGTTAAACGTCAGCTCGGCCGACGATATAAGTAGTGTGGTGGCCCTCAGACGACAGGATGATGCCACACATCACACACACTTGCTATTAGCTTAATCACAAGCTGAAGGTCAAGACTAAAAGATAATTGCATTGGTTACTATTTCCACTTTCTCTAATGCGTCGCTGATGGCTCTATTGGAAGATAATGCTGAACAATATTTACATTTTGCTCTTGGCCGCTTGAACCACTTTCATGAGAACTACGTACATTGCAACAGCCACAACCAATTCAAATGAGTGGACAGCGTTGCAATTCTCCTACGAGTGGAAAGATGGGTAGTAGCAGTTTGCCTTTGCGCTAATTCAATTTGCTTCCTCTTCAGAGAATAGAACAGTATCTATATATTAAATGAATTGTAGCTAAAAAAAACCACAACCAGTCACTTTATGAAATATTCATTTCCGTAACTTCTTTCGAAGAAAAGAAAATTACATTATTTCGTTCACGACGAGGCCGTGCTGAAAAAGGACGTGCTATTTTTTTTTTTTTTTTAAGTGGTCTGTTCGAGCAAACCCACTGATTTGAGGGATAAAGCGGAAAACCTAAATCGGGATGGCTGGTTGATGGATCAGAATCCCTAAACGTTCCTTGTTCAGCGTCATAGTCACACTACGTACCTCGTTGGGGAGTTGTTCCCAACCATTTCTGGGTCCTTGTCGTGTGTTTCATAATGAGGGATTAGAATGGATCTGATTATTACATGCCAAATAAAAAATTTGGGGTCTGCTAATGACATGGTAATATAACGTCAGAGACGGCAAAGAAATAGGAAGGGCGGTAGAAAGCAATGGTTAGTGTAATGAAAAGATGTTACAAGATGAACAACAAAAGGGCTATGAATTAAATGAGACAATGCTGAGAGAATTAGAGTACTAAATGTGACAATAAGAATACTATGTGAGTTTTGCTATTTGGACAGTAGACAGGATGTAAAAGGTTGACTGGTAATAGCAATCAGAGCATTTCTGAAAAATAAAATTTTATTAATATCGAAAAAAGGTTTAAATGTTAAAATTCTCTTCTGAAGGTATCTGAAATGTAGCCTTGTACGGAAGTCATACGTGGACGATAAGGAGTTCAGAAAGAAGAGAGTAGAAGCTTTTGAAATGTTATGCTACAGAAGAATGCAGATCACGAATGGGTAGATCGGATGACTAATTAAGAGATACTGGATTTTGGGAGAACAGAAATTCATGAGACAACTTGACCATGAAAACGATCAGATAATAGAACATATTCTGGTACATCAAGGAATCCTGAGAAGTGTGTGTGTGTGTGTTTGTGTGTGTGACGGGGGCAGTTACGGGCTCGTCGTCGTTGTCGTCATACTTGCAAAAATTGCTTGAAACTGACGTGGTGTAATCGTCAAAAATATTATAAAACTAGTGAGTCAATGTACAGGATGGACTAGGATAGACAGATAATTAAACCTGTCGTCGGTCCCAAGATCACGTCTCCAATATCCCTTGCACTGTTTTGTAGTCCAAAAAAATCCTTAGCTTCAGCACAGCCCATCTGAAGATGAATTAGAACTGGTTTGAAACCATACGCGAGGAGCGTTAAATAAGTAATGCAGCACACTTTTCTCTCGGCCAGCATCGGTTGAACAAAAAGCAGAATTTGTTGTCAGACATCATGGAATATTCCCGCTTCAGCTTCTATAGTTTCATAAAGTTCCGATGGCTGGCGGTACTATACGTAGCTCTCAAAATTAGGTCTGTAACGGTGCGTTCCAAGCAGAGAACTGTCACGGAGTTAGTTTCGGAGGAAACTATTCTTAGACGCTTGGAAAATGTGTGCGCAGATATGGCAGTGAACAAAAGCACGTTGAGCCGTTGGCCGAGGCATTTGTCATCATGGCAACAGGGTCGCGCAAACTTGTCTGATCTCCCGCGGGCTGACCGACAGCACACGGCTGTGCTACCCTCAGGAAATTGAAAAAACAGCTTCAGCGCATTCATCGCCACAAAAATGCAAACGAACTTCTCCATGACAACGCAAGGCCTCACACAAGTCTGCACGTCCAAGAGGAGCTCACAAAACATCATTGGACTGTTCTTCCTCATCCGCCCTACAGTCCGGACCTCGCATCTTTTGACTTCCGTCAATTTGGACCAATAAAGCAGTACGTGGATGACAGGGAGGTTACTGATGCAGCAAGACGTTGGCTTCGACGTCGACAAGCAGAGTGGTACCATTCGGGCATACAGACCCTCCCAGTAAGGTGGGGTAAGGCCGTCGCAGTGAACGGAGATTATTTTGAAAAAGATGTGTGGTTTCAACCAAAATAGTGTACTGGAATCCTGAATAAAACCAACGTGCTTTATGAAAAAAAAAATTGTTGCTTCTTTAACTCCCCTCGTATTTTTGGTGCCTTTACCGTCGGACAAATAGGAAGCTGGCACACTAATGATCGACGCTGTCTACGTGAAACAGAAACGGCACCAGCCTCGTGCTGTCCGTTTGGAAGCGACACTGGACGCCCACAGATACTTAGCAGCAGCACTCACCGGCACCAGCTGCGGCTGCGGCCCGCGGCGCGGCGCTGCTGGCGTCTTGCGGCCGACTGTGCCGAGTCCCGCGAGCCGCCCGCAGTAGAGTAGCGGCGAAGCCCCGGGCCTGCCGCGCTCGTACGGCCTCGCGCGTGACGTCACCGGCGCCGGAAGCCGGGACGCCCACTAATTGCCGGCGGATTAACCGAGGACAGCTTCCGCCCGCGGACCCGGACAAGCCCATCCGTCCGTGCGCAGAGCACGGCGGAAGCGCCGCTATTTCAGTGTCTCAGCACTGTTCGCCTCGCGGTCGCCGACAAAAGGAGGGCATCCGATCGTGCGGCTCCCATCCGTGGCCACGGTCACTAATACACGCTTTGGTGAACCGACTCGAACCATCGCGGTGGAAAGATTTTCGAATGACGTAAAAATGGCTCTGAGCACTATAGGACTTAACTTCTGAAGTCATCAGTCCCTTAGAAGTTAGAACTACTTAACCCTAACTAACCTGTTGTTGTTGTGGTCTTCAGTCCTGCAACTGGTTTGATGCAGCTCTCCATGCTACTCCATCCTGTGCAAGCTTTTTCATCTCCCAGTACTTACTGCAACCTACATCCTTCTGAACCTGCTTAGTGTATTCATCTCTTGGTCTCCCTCTACGATTTTTACCCTCCACACTGCCCTCCAATGCTAAATTTGTGATCCCCTGATGCCTCAGAACATGTCCTACCATCTGGTCCCTTCTTCTTGTCAAGTTGTGCCACAAACTCCTCTTCCCCCCAATTCTATTCAATACCTCCTCATTTGTTATGTGATCTACCCATCTAATCTTCAGCATTCTTCTGTAGCACCACATTTCGAAAGCTTCTATTCTCTTCTTGTCCAAACTATTTATCGTCCATGTTTCACTTCCATAACTAACCTAAGAACATCATACTCATCCATGCCCGAGGCAGGATTCGAACCTGTGACCGTAGCGGTCGCGCGGTTCCAAACTGCAGCGCCTAGAACCGCTCGGCCACTCTGGCCGGCTCGAACGACGTACAACGAGCAACCATTAAGTAACTCAACTTTGTGTTTCTGAAACCAGGTTGGTTTTATTGGAGATTCCACTACACCCTGCTACAAAACACTGTCTTACAACATAATCTCCGTTCAATGCGACGGCCTTACGCAACTTTGCTGGAAGGGTCTGTATGCTTGCATGGTACCAATCTACTGGTTGGAGTCGGAGCCAACGTCTTGCTGCATCAATAATCTCCCCGTCATCCAAGTCCTGATTCAAAAAAAATGTTTATGTGTGTGTGAAATCATATGGGACTTAACTGCTAAGGTCATCAGTCCCTAAGCTTACACACACACACACACACACACACACACACACACACACACACACACACACACACAAACACACACACACACACACACAAACACACACACACACAAACACACACACACACACACACAAACACACACAAACACACAAACACACACACACACACACACTCCCGAGGGAGGACTCGAACCTCCGCCGGGACCAGCCGCACTGTCCATGACTACAGCGCCTTAGACTGCTTGGCTAATCCCGCGCGGCTTCTGATCCCACTGGAGTGCACCCTTCATTGGGCCAAACGGATGGGAAGCGGAAAAAACTAGATCCGGGCTGTAGGGATGGATGAGAAAAAAACAGTCCATTGAAGTTCTGTGAGCTGCTCTCGGATGCGCAAACTTGTGTGAGGCCTTACGTTGTCCTGAAGAAAGAGAAGTTCGGTTGTATTTTTGTGGCGCCGGCCGCTGTGACCGAGCGGTTCTAGGCACTTCAGTCCGGAACCGCGCTGCTGCTACGATCGCAGATTCGAATTCTGCCTCGGGCATGGATGTGTGTGATGTCCTGAGATTAACTAGGTTTAGGTAGTTCTATGTCTAGGGGACTAATGACCTCAGATGTTAAGTCCCACAGTGCTTAGAGCCATTTGAACCATTTTCGTGGCGACGACCACGCTGAAGTAGTTTCTTCAGTTTAATGACTATAAAGAATCCGCCTCGACTGCAAATAGAAATGGGATGTTGACCTTAGTTTGTCTGTTCCACGTTATGTGCGTTCACAGACCTTACTTGATTAAGCTTCATTGTTCAGTACCTCAAGTACCTGATTTTTTAAGAAATTAGTTTTGCTTTAGGTTCTTTTTACACTATTTTGGTGCATATCCGATAGCACTATTCAAAATGACCTCTGTCGGTCATTAGATATTAAGGGCGATGAAGGCGACGTTGTACGTCCTTTCACGCAATTACATTGAGCCTGTCATACTAATTTGACCCTTTTCTGGTCAATAGCGCTTAGAATTTAGTGTAGTAAATTTACACGCTTATCCAAGCGTAGTCATCAAATACTATCACCGACCCTAAGTAACTGAAAAATGGGTTATTCATCCACCATATTTCTAGATTGCTTCTAGCTGATGGTATTTTGTCTGTCCTGCGTGCATGCGTTTTGACCATCCGTGGAATTTGCTATCCAACATATATAGTTTCAACCTATCCACGTTCTATAGTTCTAAAAAATCGTCCTCGAGCTAGGACATTATACATACACACACATTAACTTCCTGCGCCTTTGACCCGGTCATCGGATCACTTTCGTAACACGTTTTATGCCAATCACATGGAAGAATACGATTTCTCAATTTGCGCATGCGCGTTCCTTTCCGACATTCTCATTCTCACAGCCTAGCTGCCGGCGCCACCTCAGTTTACCCGAGAGCCCGCGGCCCACCGAACGTCGGCTGGGGTGAGGAAGCACGATTCTGACGTTTGAGCCAAGTACAGCTATTGACATGGTACACGCGTACCGTTTATTTTACTTTTTATGCAAGTCTTTTGCCCTTTTGGGCGTTCTGTATTAATGTTGGACCATGCCTCTTTAGGCAGTTTGTAGTTTTAGTGTGTTCCGAAGAAGGCGTGGTTATCCGCGCCGAAACCTAGGTCAACATACGGTTTCTATTTGCAATCGAGGCAGGTTCTTTATAATCACTGAATTATTCACGATTGCTGACGCGCTGCGATGTTAAAAGTTCTCATATTTTTTCAGTTTCCCGAGGAAAGTACAGCACACTTCAGAGTTGATCGTTGTAGCTTGAGGGAGCACATCAAACAGAATAACCCCTTCAGAGTACCGGAAGTCTGTCGCAACGACTTTATCAGTTAAGGGTGCAGATTTGAACTTTTTCTTCGGAGGATTCGAAGTGATGAATCCATGTTTCATCGTCTGCGACGATGTTCGACAAGAAATTATCAAGCTCAGCCTCTCAACGCTGAAGCAACTCCGCACAGATGGTCCCTCGAAGCTCTTTATGGTCTTTTGTTAGGCGGAGAGGAACTCAACGGGCACACACCTCTGAGCACCACCACTGGTGGACGAGTGTCTTAGCACTGCCAGCAGAGACGTCCAGTTGAGCAGTGATTTCAGTTGAGCCGAGAGGTGACCACCTCGAATGAGGGTGTGCGCAAGTTCCAACTTAGCAGGAGTCATAGCTGTGTGCGACGGTCCTGCGCGCGGGAGATACGACTGTTGTGCGCGACCTTGTTGCGATGATGCCAGACACCTCGCCCACCGACTCGCCATGCTTTAGTTCACTACCAGGTCTCCGAAGAGATTCCGAAGGCGCCTGTGAATATCTGCGATGCTCTGTTTTACCGCCAAAAGAAACTCTGTGACAGCTCTGCTTGAATTGCACCTCCGTCACAGACGCCATTTTGATGGGTACGTATAGCGTTGCCACTCATCGACTGAAGCGGGAATATTCCACGATGTCCCACAACAAATTCCACATTTTTTTAAACATAAACTGACTGAGAAAAAATATATTGCATTTCTTATTGAATACCCTCTCGTATTACAGTAACAATTTCTCAAAGTAGTCTCCTTCAACGACTACACGCAAGACTCATCAACATTCCAATTTTCTACATTATCTCGCATCAAACCACGTATAATATTTAGCTCTGGGGGAGATAATTTCTGCCTCTCCTCCACTGCCCTACCCACACTTTGCTGGATGTATTCCAATATCTATTTTGCTCTACAGTTTTTACGCTCGACAACTCCCTCTAATACTATGGAAGTTAATCCCCAATGACTTAACAGATATCCTACCATACAGACCTTTGTTCTGGTCAGTGTTCTCCATAATGCCTTTCATCGCCGATTCTCCGGAGACCACATCATTCCTCACCTTATTAGTCCACCTAATTTTTAACATTCTTCTATAACAACAAATCCCAAATGTTTCGATTCTCTTCTTTTCTGGGTTTTCCACAGTCCATGTTTCACTACTACATAATGCTGTGCTCCAAACTCACATTCTCAGAATTTCTTCCTCAAATTAAGACCTACGTTTGATACTAATAGACTTCTCTTGTTCAGAAATGCCACTTTTGTCGGTGCTAGCCTGATTTTATGTCCACATTGCTCCGGCCGTTATGGGTTATTTTGCTGCCTAGGTAGCAGAATTCCTTAACTTCATCTACCTCATGATCACATATCCTGATAAGTCCCTCACTGTTCTCATTAGTGCTGCTTCTCATTACTTTCATCTTTCTTCGTTCTTTTCTCCATCCATGTTCTGTACTCATTAGACTGTTATACCATTCAGAAAATCATGTAATTCTTCTTCACTTTCACTGAGGGTAGCAATGCCATCATCGAATCTTATTATTGATATTCTTTCACACTGAAACTTAATTCCAGTCTTTAATCCTCCTTTTATTTCGGTAATTGCTTCTTCGGTGTATAGATTGAACAGTAGGTGCGAAAGACTGCATCCTTGTCTTACAGCCTTTTTTCCGAGCACTTTTGTTCTTGATTGTCCACTCTCGTCATTCTCTCTTGGTCCTTATAAACATTATATATCAGTCGTCTTTCTCTATAGCTTACTCCTATTTTCCTCAGAATTTCAAACATCTGGCGCCATACGACATTGCCCAACGCTTTCTGTAGGTCGACGGATCCCATGAACGCGTCTTTATTTTTCTTTATCCTTGCATCCATTATCAAATTGCCTCTTTGGTGCGTTTACTTTACCTAAAGCAAAACTGATCATCATTTAATGCATCTTCAATTTTTTTCCATTCTTCCGTATATTATTCTTGCAGGCAACTTGGATGCACAAGCTGTTAAGCATATTGTGCGGTACTTCTTGTACTAGTCGGCTCTTGCAATCTTCGAAATTGTGTGTGTGTGATGTTTTTCCGAAAGTCAGATGGTATATTGCCAGACTCATGCAGTCCACAGAGCATCGTGAATAATCGTTTTGTTGCCACTTCTCTCAGTGAATTTAGAAAGACTAATGGAATTTATTTATCCCTTCTGCCTTATTTGATCTTAAGTTCTCCAAAGCTCTTTTAAACTCTGACTTCAATTTTGGATCCCCTATCTCGTATATATTGACTGCTGTTTCTAGTTCCATCACGTTATCAGACAAGTCTTCCTCCTCATAGAGGCTTTTGTAGTACTCTTTCCGCCTATCCGCTCTCGTCTCTGCGAGTCATATTCCCATTACACTCTTAATGTTACCATCAACGCTTTTAATTTCACAGAAAGTCGTTTGGACTTTCCTTAAGTGATACAGCCAAGTCTTGGAAAAATTACATCACCACGGCCGGAAGGGGATTTGGACCTAGCTGCTAACGAATACAATGATTTAACTACCGAGCCACCTGACTCGATTTCTCAGTGATTGTCAGGGTTCCCATGTCCAGAAAATCTGAAATTTCCCTAGGCAATGTACGGCCCATCCCGCATTTACAGCCGGCAGGGCAGTGACACCAAGGACAAACAAACGCCGGAACTTAGAAAAGGCTTCGCTGAGAACAGCAGAAGCTCCGGCGTGCGTGACGTCATGTACCAGCTAACCTGTGGCTTGCCCCGCACGGGCTTCCCAGGGGCATTCGTTACACGGCGCTCTGCGATCCTATGAAAGTCGTACCACTCCTGCTCGTGGCATGTAATGAGACGCAGAGATTCTTCTTTATCGATCGGCTGAAGGAACCGAAGAAATTGCGAAGAACGTCTTCGGAAAGACGAGGGAATCTCAGACCATCGTCGTCTTCACTTGAGAATTTGACCGTACTTTCGCAGAAACCGAATTACAAATTACATCTGGCGTTCTTTTAGAGTATCATGCAAGTTTTATTCATAAACGTGGTATTTTCGTAACTACCCCACAATACACACAGTATATTGATTAGTGTCCTCTTTCATTAATAGTAATTATCTTTTCTAAAAAGAAAAACGTTAAAGGTAAGAATGTAATACTTTAACCAAAACCTCTACGATCACTTCTTGGGCTTAACATTAGTACAGAAAGAAATCCGACGCATGCAAACAGGTAAAAATGGGACGTTCTGCGAAATGAATATTAAGAAAAGTAAATGGACGTCTTAGATTTATTGGCAGGGTTCTAGGGAACACGTGATGTTTCGGTAAGAAAAACTATATACAAACACTAGTGCAATGAATTAAAGACTATTCATCCTATGTTTGGGGTCCTCATCAAGTAGTAGGGATGGGAAAAACCGACCGGTTAAAACGTATGCCGGTACTTTAGTTCTGAATAACCTGTATTTTTTGGTATTTGCTCGATCTCTGTTATAACAAGTGTTTTTTATTTTTTCTAACAACCAACTAAAAACACGAAATGTCAGTCATAGCAGCACTGCAAAAATTTTTCGATTTTAAATAAACCTTTTTTTTAAATAAAAGGGTAAATTTTATTCTTAAAATCTACATTGGGTTGTTACAGAAGATGAGGAAAGCGATCAGTGCTTTTTTCATAACAATGTCGGCAGAAACGAGCAGCAAACACGTGGCAAAAGAATTGGTACAGCAATGCTGAGACAATTGTGCCCTGTTGCCGCGTGCCGTGGCTTAAGGTGCGGGGTACCTGCAGTGTGCAAGACGTGCTCCCATCTGGTGCAAAGGGTAATTTTATCGTTATCGTAGCCAGACATCCGCTGTATTGCAGAATGACACTGTTCTGGCGTAACCACAAGCCGCGGAACTAAGACAAACGAAGACCAGAGAAGGCGGTGAGGACACGTCGACCAATTGTGCGCGGAATTTGACCGCGCCGCACCAGGAGCGACATCTGAAAGGAGTCAATGTGAGCGCCGCTCCTGACAGCCTCGGGGCTCAGATCGGCCCAGTCTGCAACGGACATTTGTGCTACGCTATTAGATTGTCGTGATCCGTATCAAGTGCTTTCTAGGACTTTGTGTATAGCAAGAACCTTACTGCTTTCATGTCGCCTCTCGCTAGCGACATTTGCTGTAATCAGAGTTATGTATTGTCAATTTGCTTTCTAGAAATAAAACAACTAATGTTATTTGTTTGAACTGTTGTACAGCATTCCGAGAACGCTGCATCCCTTAGGCACCCTATTAGCGACGAGTTGTGGGGAAGGCTAACCAAAGACTGTTTTATTGGCAGGACACTTAGAAAATGTAACAGACCTACTAAGGAGACTGCCTACACAACGCTTGTCCGTCCTCTTTTAGAATACTGCTGCGCGGTGTGGGACCCTTACCAGATAGGACTGACGGAGTACATCGGAAAAGTTCAAAGAAGGGCAGCACGTTTTGTATTATCGCGAAATATTGGAGAGAGTGTCACAGAAATGATACAGGATTTGGGCTGGTCATAATTAAAAGAAAGGTGTTTCTCGCTGCGACGGAATCTTCTCACGAAATTCCAGTCACCAACTTTCTCCTCTGAATGCGAAAATATTTTGTTGACACCGACCTATATAGGGATGAACGATCACCATGATAAAATAAGGGAAATCAGAGCTCGTACGGAAACATACAGGTGTTCGTTCTTTCCGCGCGCTGTACGAGGTTGAAATAATAGAGAATTGTGAAGGTGGTTCAATGAACCCTCTGCCAGGCATTTAAATGTGATTTGCAGAGTATCCATGGAGAGGTAATTGAGGGACTGTAGGAAGACAACTTAGACAAAATTTCCAGTTGGTGTGATGAATGGCAGCTGGTCCTAAAATTGGAAAAAAAGTTAATGCGGATGAGTAGGAAGATCAAACCTTTAATGTTCGGATACAGAATTACTAGTGTCCTGCTTCACACACTCAAGTAGTTTGAAGGTGATGGCTGACTTCCATTTATTGGGAGAAATTTAGGTAAGTGTGGTTCATCTGTAAGGGATACAGCATATATGACACTGCTAGATTTGTTACCGGTAGGTTCGGGCAACACGCAAGTAGTACGGACTTGCATCGGGAACTCAAATGGGAATTACTGGAAGGAAGACCACGTTCTTTTCGAGAAAAACGTTTTGGGAAAATTTAGAGAAAATGGGTCTAGTACCGCCAAAATATATTTCTCATCTGGACCATGAAGATAATATACGAGAAATTGCTCATACGAAGGTATATAGATGATAGTTTTTTCCGTCGTTCTATTCGTGAGTGGAAAATGAAAATTTCAGATGGCTCTGAGCACTATGGGACTTAACATCTGAGGTCATCAGTCCCTTAGAACCTAGAACTACTTAAACCTAACTAACCTAAGGACATCACACACATCAATCCCCGAGGCAGGATTCGAACCTGCCACCGTAGCGGTCGCGCGGTTCCAGACTGAAGCGCCTAGAAGCACTCGGCCACAGCGGCCGGCAACAGGAAAGGAAATGACTAGTAGCGGTACCAGGTACCCTCCGCCAAGCTTTCGGAGTATACGATCCCCGATTACATGACGATTTTTTAGCAGATTTTCAAAAAAAATTAGAATCAATAGGAGAACATCTGCGATTCTTTGTAGTATTCAACCACTTCTTGTTTATAAAGAACAGCAGCGAACGGTGGAGGGACTGAGTTTGTTTTTGTTTACCTATTGTAAGAGGTATGCGATGTATGCGCTGCCTGCAACAGGCAAGACTTAGGAGAGTCTCTGACCAGAGAGCAGTACGTAGTTAGTTGTTGCTTGTCGCTAGTCGACTGTAGTCTGCGTGAGTCGGCAGTAGTCGGCGCGTGTCGGCAGTCTGCTCTGGAGGATGAGTATTATTGTAGAAAGTAAACAAGCAGCCTTGCGCATATCTAGTAATGTATGTTAACTGTCATCCAATTTCTTTCAAAAAATGCCCCAATAATAATTTTTATAATATACAGTAATTTTTATAATATACAGTATTTTTTTTTTAAAAAAAGGCATTCCTTTCAATTTAAAGATTTTATTCAATGGATTATCTTTCCTTTCATGAATCACAAAGCATAGGCCAGTATTGCACGGAGCTGAGCCGAAATTTTTTTAGGTAAGAGCAGATATATTCGCAGTTTTTATTGAGGTAAGAATTTTTTGCTTTTTTATTCAGAGTACAGGGCCGTGGCGCAGCGTTGCTGTCGTCATAAAATTTACCAGGTTATTGAATTTTGTTATTTCCGGGTTTAGGAAATGAATTTTGTGGTTACATTAAATGTGAATGCATTTCTGCACGGAGACTATAAATGGGAACCAATTTTGTTCCGAGGTTACAATATTTAAAATTCATTTAATTCTTATTTCCGAGGGGAGGTTACACCTGGTTCATGGTTCATTTACAATTTTTATTATGATTTTTGTGGGGAGGTTACACTATTTAACTTAATATTTTGGTTCTGCGTATCCTCAAACTGAGAGAGAGAAAATCTTTCAGTCTTTATTCGATTTCTACGTTTATTACACAAAATAATGGGAATAAAAAACAGAAAATCAGACATTTCACAAACCGGTTATTTTGAGCGGTTTTTTAAGATTCACATTGTACTGGCAAGGAAAAAATATAGATATACCCGAAAACAGGTTGTTTCAGCGACAACCGCCATCCCTATCAAGTAGGCGTAACGACAAACATGGAAAGAATTCAGAGACGCACTGCTAGGGCTTCACACGGCCCAGTCACATTAATATGACCACCGCTATGTTCAACGTCGGCGTACAATAACCAGTAACAGACGCCAGGTGGCAGCGCTAGCACTGGAGGGTACAGAAAGCGTATCGGGGGTGGGGTGGGGGGTGGGGGGGTGAAAAAGTGCAGTCGTTCTCGTAATGAGGAAACGGAGCTATTCATCTGACGACCAAAAGGGCATGATCACTGACTTCCGTGCCAAAGGTAGAAGCATTTTCGAAACGGGTGAGTATGAAAACTGATCGCGTGCCGCCTCGGTGTATACCGTGTATGGCAAAATGGTGCCATCCTAGGCAGGCGCCGAGGTAGCTGTGGTGCACCGCGGGACAGATGGTAGGAGTGAGCGAATGCTGCGGAGTTGTTTACGGAGGCGAGGAGATAGGCAACTGTTGAGCAACTGACTACCCGGGTAAATCAAGGGGCTACTAACAGTCTTCTCACCGACCGTTCAGCGGACGTTGGTTTGTAAGGCCCGCCGCAACAGGCGCCTGTTTCACGCACTCGCGCTGACTGCGGTTCATCGGCGACGAAGTATGGAATTTGCAGACCAGTATGGCAACTGGACGTCCACTGAGCGGCGATAGGTGGCCTTTTCAGTTCAATCACATTTTTTGCTCCGTTGGCGTATACGATGTAAAACGTCTGAAAGCAAACACCTAGCAACCATGAGGGAGCGTTATGGTATGGGGAATGTTTCTGCGGGGTTCCCTCGGTGGTCTCGCCACTCACGAAGCCACAGTGGATCAACGCAAGTATGCATTTATTGTACATCCAGTTTTTCCTCGGCATGATGTCATATACCTGCAGGATAACGCAACGCCTCACACAGTTCGCAATGTACATACGTCGTTCGAAGAGCACCAGGACGAGTTTACATTATTTCCCCGGCCACAAAACTCGCCTGATATAAATCCAGTCGAGAATTTGTCGGATCACATCGATCGAGTTGTTCGCGCCGTGGATACTCATGCGAGAACCTTAGCGCCTCTGACCAAGGTACGAGTCGGCATGGCTCCACATCTCCGTCGGTAACTTTCAAAAACATCACTGTCACAAACTTCCTGGCAGATTAAAACTGTGTGCCGGACCGAGACTCGAACTCGGGACCTTTGCCTTCCGCGGGCAAGTGCACTACCAACTGAGCTACCCAAGCACGACTCACGCCAGTATCAGCGCACACTCCGCTGCAGAGTGAAAATCTCATTCTGGAAACATCCCCCAGGCTGTGGCTAAGCCATGTCTCCGCAATATCCTTTCTTTCTGGAGTGCTAGTTCTGCATGGTTCGCAGGAGAGCTTCTTTGAAGTTTAGAAGGTAGGAGACGAGGTACTGGCGGAAGTAAAGCTGTGAGGACGGGGCGTGAGTCGTGCTTGGGTAGCTCAATTGGTAGAGCACTTGCCCGCTAAAGGCAAAGGTCCCGAGTTCGAGTCTCGGTCCGGCACACAGTTTTAATCTGCCAGGAAGTTTCATATCAGCGCACACTCCGCTGCAGAGTGAAAATCTCATTCTGATCACTGTCACACTTTCAGCATGTCTCGTGCTACAAAAAGTGTTTATGCATCCTTTTGACAGGTGGTCGCAGTAATGTGACTGGACGGAGTAATAGGTCACTCTTTGCATAACGTAAACTTTCACGGCCGGAACTGCCACAATTAATAAAATGTTCTGGGCTCTTATGCCTTGGCCGAATGAATTTCATCTTAAAACCCTAGGTTTCGTCCCCACCTGCGGACGACATTTTCAAGAGATATCGTAGCATTTTTGAGTGTCCGATTCACATCCTGACTCGCTACTAATTACTCACTTGTAGCAGGTCACTCTTGCACACACTAGAGTGCAACAGGAATGTCTCAATGAGAAGCATTGGAAGACAGATGACATAGTCCTCACGAAACCCAGTTGGGTAAAATGAACAAAATTGTATCCGGATAAGACTGTCAGATTCCTTTTCTGCCACCACTGTATATCTCGTGTAGGGGTACGAGAGTAAGAAGAGAGAGATTAGTAGAAATACAGAGGAATACAGTCAGTCATCTTTCCCTCGCTTCGTTCGCGAATAGAATAAGGAAGAAAATCGATAACTCGTTTCTCTGTACCCTCTGCCATGCACGGTATAAAGGCTTGCGCAATATTTATGTAGATGCATTCAACAACCTGCCACAGTTTATTACATTCCTTACAGGTAATGCGGTGGAGTTTCAGGCTGGATTAAACTATTTTAGTGGAGCAACAGCTACTCCATTGAGGAATATCTTCATAGTAGTAATGTTACGGGTTATGTTACAAAATATATTGACACACTAATTCGATAATGTTGCAATGACTTCTTTCCACGTCTCAGGCACACCTCTCCGCAGAAACCACTAAATATGCCAAATATAATTTAATGTAAAAGACGCGATTAAAACATTCCCTTCGCCAATAAATACTGAACATCAAGAAAGACCATAGCTACGATAGTAAATTGAGGTGGCGAGTTCACATAATATCTTTTTGTGGTCTATATTTACATACCTGTGTTATCGCTCCAACACCGAAGTACCGCTAATAAATGAACTTTTGTCATCCGTCGTTAACGCTAAGTTAGCATTACGGCATTGGATTGCAGCGGAGGCTAAGCCATCGAATCTGAAAATCAACAAACATTTTGGCCTTAAATTCGGTAATAATGTGCTGCTTGACAGCTAAAGTTTTGGTTGATAAAAGTTAATAAGAGATAAAGTTCATTGCAAAACAGATTAACACTGACAATTACACATACTGCACGATTTGATCCATTCTTGTTTCCCCTGCACTCACTCAAAGAAACATTGGGAATCGATTCGGGGATGTCATTCGGTGCAGGAAGATTAACATTAAATGTTCGTGGGCACTAATAGTCTCTCATCTGAATTTTTTTATTTTATTTTTATGACAATAACTCTTCTAGGAAACAAATTTATTTTCTGCAAAGAGCAATTCGTGTTCTAAAACACATACACTATTATTCTGATGTAGAGTAACAATGTTGCTACCTATCTGCCTTTTAGTTTCGTGTCGAAGTGTATTACGAGGAGGAAAGATGGGCTTGCAATGTGAGTGTAAGCTGCTGTTAGCTCGTCCATCATTTTATTAGGTATACATTACTGTTGTTTTTGGTGATAAACCTTTCATCTTCGAAACGAAACTTTTGTTTAAAAGAGAAATTACAGTGGAGTTGACAAACATTCTCCAGTACAAATCAAGTCATCCGAAAACGTCGAAAAGACGTTAAACCGACAACATTTCGAGTGATAGTAATATCTTACAAAACAAAATTAAATATGCAATGGGTAATGCGACAGTGCGGTACTATACTTTTTTTTTGAGTCCTCAGTCTTCTGACTGGTTTGACGCGACCCGCCACGACTTTCTCTACAGTGTCAACCTCTTCATCTCAGAGCAGCACTTGCAACCTAAGTCGTCAATGATTTGCCGGATGTATTCCAGTCTCTGTCTTTCCATACAGTTTTATCCTCAACAGCTCTCTCTAGTACCATGGATGTTACTCCCTGTGTCTTAACAGATATCCTATTATTCTGTCCCTTCTTTTAAGTATTTTCCATATATTCCTTTCTTCGTCGATTCTGCGGAGAACCTCCTCATTCCTTACTTGATCAGTCTTCCCAATTTTCAATAGTCTTCTGTGGCACCACATCTCAAATGTTTCGATTCTCTTCTGTTACGGCTTCCCCACAGTCCATGTTTCACTATCATGCAATGCTGTGCTCTAAACGTACATTCTTGGAAATTTCTTCCTCAAATTTGGGCCTATGTTTCATGCTAGTATGCTTCTCTTGGCCAGGAATGCCCTTTTGCCAGTGATATTCTGCTTTTTGTGTCCTTGCTCCGTCCGTCATTGGTTATTTTGCTTCCTAGATAGTATAATTCCTTAACTTCACCTACTTCGTGTCCATCAATCTTGATGTTAAATTTCTCGCTGTTCTCATTCCTGCTCCTTCTCATTACTTTTCTCTTTCTTCGATTTACTCGCAGTCCATATTCTGTCTCCATTTTAGACTTCGTTCCACTGAACAGATCCTGTAATTCTTCTTCACTTTCACTGAGGATATCAATGTCATCAGCCAATCTTATTGATATCTTCTTACCATGAATTTTAATTCTTCTCTTGAACCTCTCTTATTTCCGTCATTGCTTCTTCGATGTATAGATTGAACAGTACGGGAGAAAGACTACATCCCTGCCTTACACCCTTTTTACTACGAGCACTTCGTTCTTGGTTTTTTGTATGTATTTTATATTATCCACCTTTCCCTACAGCTTACCGTACTTTTCTCAGAATTTCGAATATTTGGCACCATATGACATGGTCGAATGCTGTTTCCAGGTCGACAAATTCTATGAACGTTCCTAAAGCCAAACTGATAGTCATCTAACAGATCCTCAACTTTCTTTTGTCTGAAACCATTGTCTTGCATACTTTGTTACTGTATTTGAAATACACCATTATTAATTAACATAAGAAAACGTAATAAATTTAAGCAAAAAACACGACATTTTCAAGACGACACTAATGAGTCTGTGAAGTAATATATAATATTATCACTTCGTGATCATACCGGCAGAAGGTACAGACCATACTGCACAAAGAAAAAAATTACTTTAAGATTTACTTCACAGTTTGACCTACAAGAAAACTGTAGAATTTTATTTATAATTTTGAACGTAACTATTTCATTGTCTTATGATCCAAGGATAGGGACCTTTTCCGCCGAAACTGTGACGCGTATTACGCTTTTTATGAAACGCCACCGCATGAAATAAATAACCCATGTGTACTGGTCAAAGAGAAAAAGAGCAGAGATGTTAAATGGCAACACTTCTTACCAAACGTGCGTTTTGCACCGTGGAAAGAGCAAAATTTCATTTAACCATCACCTACGAAACAAAATTAAGGTAACGGATTTGATGATTTTCGATTTCAGCCAGTTATCTAAACATGAAGATTAACAGCCAACGTCAGTTTGCTCCCACTATTCTCTCTCTCTTTCATTTAGTGAAGTATCGTTTCTTGACTACTTGACGATAGTTTTTTTTTCTAAGGCGTAATGGATGGTGGTGTCCACGTGGCCTAGAATCTAAAGTCCCTGACAAGCTGGCCTAGTGACTGTACCGCAGGTTACTTGACCCAGAATTCCGAAAGAGATTCAGACCCTATGAAGAGCGACGGATTTAAACGGTTGTTAGCGATCTCACGTCGGTACAGTTGCTTTGCTTGGTCAGCTCAGAGAAAAAAAAAAAACGCTTCACAGCCTACATTCCTCCTCACCCTGCACTGTTTCACGTCCATGCTGGGAAAACAGGTTGCCGTAAGAAGTGTGAAGATTGTTACAGCAGTCCTCTGGGCTCAAGGAATGAGCTTGTTACGACCAAAACAAGTACAAACTCCTGAGCAGATTACGCTCTGTTATAGATACTACGGCCCGACATGGTCATAAAGTGAAATCAGCAACAGAAGTACGTTTGACCCACTCGCACTGTTATCATTGGAAATGATTCGTCGTCACGAACGTGAAACGGCACGGCGTAGTCGCCGTTACGAGAGACGCTTTTCGCTTTGTTATATTTTTCGTGTTTAAGTTAAAAAAATAGAATGGGAAGGCTATAAAGGGATTCTACCGAATCTGTTTAGGAATGACTCTATAACCATGTGACTGAAGAAATGAAATGTTGCATTTGGATTTATTTTATTTATAATCTTAGAATGTATGTGGCAACCCTACCTCGATAGAAACCACTCATACAGTGAGGGGAAAAAAATGGGAAAAAGATGGGAAAAAGATGAAGTTCTGAGAATTGCTTCAGACAAGTACCACCACCACCACCACCACCACTGTAAGCTACATGCGGACACGTCAAACTGCTCTTTCTTCGTGGGAGAAGCCGACTATTTAGTTCTTGTTTACAAGCGCAGAATCTTCATTTTTTCTGTGCATTATACAAATTATTCTTCGAGGCAAATACCTCGAAATATCACCTTTTTAAGTAAACTAGGAATACGAAATGCAAGTGCGTTCATAATGAGTCTAAAAGAGACAGCGTCGTATCTTGTCAACTTATCGAGTGCACTTATGTGCATGCTGAAGATCGCAGTTTTAAGCAGTAAGAATGACGAAAAATCATAAAGGAACACTGACCTCTATCAAGATGTCGCGCTGCTGCCATCCTTGGTTCGTAGTTTGTTTCACTTCAGAAAGATCCGGTGGGCGAGACGAGGAAAAACAACAAGGGGCGGAAGGAGAAATGGCTGTTCAATTTCCGTTTTTTTTTTTTTTTTTTTCCTTTATGAGAATGCGAATCCCATTTGTTCAGCCCTTCTCTAACTATGGTAATACTCCGTGTTCACCGATCTCTATGAGGCTCCAGAGCGAAACTTTCACTCTGTAGCGGAATGTGCGCTGATATGAAACTTCTCGTCAGATTAAAACTGTATGCCGGGCGGAGACTCGAACGAGTCCTGCAAGTTTCGCAGGAAAGGTGGAAATAGAACTGTGAGAAAAGGTCTTGAGTCGAGCTTGGGTAGCTCAGTCTGTAGAGCGCTTGCCCATGAGAGGCAAATGTCCCAAGATCGAGCCTCGATGCGGCACGCAGTTGTATTCCGCTAGGAAGTTCCACATCAGCGCACACTCCGCTGGAGAGTAAAAATTTCGTTCTAGAACCTCAGAGGTCGATGAACACTGATATTACCCTAGGTAGCGAAGGACTGAAAAAATCGCACTCTCGTTGTGATGAAGGGAAATAACGGAAGTAGCTGTCAGGAAACTTAACATCCATTTCTGCTTCCGCCGTAAACTTTAACCCCGTTTCTGCTTTGTTCTTTCTGGGGTCCTTAATTTGTTTCGTCAAGCAACACTTTCAAGCTACAATAGTGCTAATCTACCACCACTCACAGATCGACTGAGTCTTACACTTCACGTCTCCCCAAGCAGATCTGAACTTCACATCTACGAAAAAGCGACTAGTTTCCAGAGGTTCTTGTGGCCCGAAATGAGCCTTGGCTGGCAACAACAGTTTGACATTTTCTTAAGTAAAGTATAGTGGCTAAGACAGGGATTGAAAAAAAAAGAACACAACATTTAGGTTTACCTTCTTTTCGGCACCGGTAGGAGAGGACTGTGAAGGAAATCAGATGTGTCAATTTCTTAAGCAAGAATTGACCGATTTAAGGAAATCGCGAAATATCGAATTCTAACTGTCTGAAAGCGGGAAATAAACCCAGTTTGTTAATCATTACTCAGTCTTGTTCTTTTGGTAAGACCACAAGAATTAGCTTATACACTAAATTTGATTTGTTAGGCAAGGAAAGGTATGAGGGTACAGGTGTACCTTTTTCAACATTACGAGGGAAACAAAGGAATTGTTATTTGGTATCTCATAATTCAGCTCTCTAATTTTGTCTTTAGTATTTTTTTGTTCTTATTAGTTTATTTGAAATTGTTTTACTTTAGCAAATGATATTATTAACCAGTCTGCCGCCGTTTCCATAGGTAAATGCTTTTTGTAATTCTACAGCTGATGGTGGTGGTTTCTATCTTGCAGTACAGTCTTTGTGATACTGTTCTTGATCGAAAGTTGGAGGATTAACTTTCGTTTCACATATTTACAGCTTTCTAGTGAATTGTTCTTTTCTCTCAAGCATTTCATTCACTTTTTCCCGGTCGTCGAACTTAGAACCACTGTCAGTTTCCATTTCCCGCTGTCAAAAACTGTCAAAAATTGGGACAAATCACTTATAATAATATATAAATATCACAGTTTCACTTTCTTGTAGCACAGTCTAATTATTTATTTTACTATTAACTGCTACCTGCAGGTGCATTTGTGTTATGAGGAGTGATGGTGATTAAGTAAGCCAGTGTGCATGCAATAACTTGTGCTGCCCTCACGTGTATGCCTGTTCGAGTAAGCATAGCGCGTGATGTGTCAGTTCTCCCCTCTCCTAAGCTGTCCGTGGCCGAGCGGTTCTAGGTGCTTCAGTCTGGGACCGCGCGACCGCTACGGTCGCAGGTTCGAATCCTGCCTCGGGCATGGATGTGTGTGATGCCCTTAGGTTAGTTCTAGGGGACTGATGACCTCAGATGTTAAGTCCCATAGTGCTCAGAGCCATTTGAACTATCCTAAGCTGTCCTAAGACACGATGCGACGTCATGCGCAGCGTCGCTGGCGAGCAATGCGTACAGAGGGGAATGGGTAGGAGCGCGCTCCTATGCATCGTGCTGTCGAAGTAGCTGTACATTATATCACGTGTACATTATGCAACAAATAGTGTGGAAGTATGGATTAAACACACTGAAGATTAACTAAGCATTGTATTCATTACTTTTAATTGTAGTACACATCACCAATAATAGTATTTTCTCAAATTTGATAGAGACACACAGGCGAAGGGTAAATAGCTTTTTCAAAGGGTAATTATTTTTCTCCTTTTTGGGTAATATTCTTCAGATCAATATCTATCTTGCACTACACAATTTCTAAAGTAGCCTGTGTTCATTCTCAGGGTTCAAGTAATCTCCACACCAAATTTGATCAAAATCGGTTCAGCAGGTTATTCATGGAAATTTAATAGACATTGTTACTTTCGCATTTATTACATTACTATGGATAAAATTTTCAATTGATAGATTTATTACTAGTATAGAGAATATGTTCTGGAGCACCTGCTGCAATTCTGCCGTCTAATTTCTCTAACTTAAACCTAAAACCATTTCGAATATACGAGTATAACATAGCAAAAAAAAATGTTCTGCAGAATGTAGTTTAAATAAATTTATAATCGCTAAGAATGCTTTCTTCTACATACAAGTTGTAAATGACATTCTACTTTTTTCTTTTAAAAAATATATTTGCTTATGTAATTAATATGAAGGATGTGTCAATAATGCACAGTGGGCAAAATAAAACTGACCAATATAGTATTATGTGCCCTCTAAGATTTGCAACGCAGGTTACAGTCTCAGCAAGTTGGGTTGCGTGTCTTAAGGTCCATCACATAGACTGTAAAACAAAAGGAAAAAAAAAAAAAAAAACGAAGACACTGGACTCGCATTCGGGAGGACGGCGGTTCAATCCCGTGCCCGGCCGTCATGATTTAGGTTTTCCTTGATTTCCCTAAATCGCTCCAGGCAAATGTCGGGATGGTTCCTTTCAAAGGGCACGGCCGACTTCCTTCCCTAATCCGATGAGACCGATGACCTCGCTGTCTGGTCTCCTTCCCCAAACAACCCAACCCAACCAACCCAAAAAAAAAAAAAAAAAAAAAAACGACGGACCACGAAGAAATTACTCGAATGGGATGGAAATCGATACATCTGATGTACGTGTACAGACAAACAAATGATTACAATTGAGAAAAATTGTATGAGTTATTTAAGAGAATGGGCTTCATAAACTGAATAAGTCAATGATGCGTAGGTCCACCTTCAGCCTTATGCAAGGAGTTATTGGCTTGCCATCGATTGATACAGCTGTTGGATGACCTTATGAGGGATATCGTGCCAGATTCCGTACAACTGGCGCGTTAGATTGTCAAAATCCTGAGGTGGTTGGGGGCTCCGTTCATAATTCTCCAAACGTTCTCAAATGGGTAGAGATCCGGCGTCTTTGCTGGCCAAGGTAGGGTTTGGCTAGCACGAAGACAAGCAGTAAGAAACTCTCGCCGTGTGCGGACGGGCATTACCTCGCTGAAATCTAAGCCCATGACGGCTTGCAATAAAGGGCAACAAACCGGGAAGTAGAATATCGTCGACGAATCTCTGTGCTGTAAGAGTTCCGCGGATGACAACCAAAGGGGTGCTGCTACGAAAAGAAACAGCAGTCCAGACCATTACTTCTGGTTGTCGGGCCGTATGGCGGCCGACAGTCAGGTTCGTATCCCACCGCTATCCGCGGTTTCTCCAGGCAGGTCTCCGGCCTGGAATATAATTGACCGGAGTAGAACTGTCTTCAGTGATGAGTCCCGCTTCGAACTGAGTGCCGGCGACTAGCGAAGACGTGTCTGGAGATGCCCCGCAGAGATGTAGGGTACCAACCTGATTGACGCCCGCTACACTCCCGACGGCCAGGAGTGCCATTACATTTCTGCTTGTCATCTGCGACACACTTACAGCACAACGGTATGCCGACGATATTCTACACCCCGTTTCGTTGCAATTCATGACAAACCATCCTAGGCATACATTCTAGCAAGAGTTTCTATTGCTTGTCTTCGTGCTTGCCAAACCCTACCTTGGCCAGCAAGGTCGCCTGATCTCTCCCGAACTGAGAACGTCTGAAGCATTATGGGCAGATCCCTACAACCAGTTCGAGATTTTGGCGCTCTACTGCATCAGTTGGAGGGACATTGACACCCTCAGGAGAACACCCAACAACGAAGTCAGTCAGTGCCAAGTCGAGTAACTGCTTGTGTAAGAGCCAGAGGTGGACAAACACTGACTCACTCAATTTGTGGAACCCTTTTTCTTGAATAAATTATCCAATTTTCCTGAAATGGTGTTCATTTGTTTTTGTGTACATGTGCATCACATCCAACAGTTTCCGTCCCATTAGGACAATTCCTTTTTGGTGTACCGATCTGTAGTAACTTTTCTAAAGCGTTGTAGCCTATTTTATTTCTGCAGAATAGAAGACTCTGGAAAAAGATGGCTACACACTGTTCGGTGAGCTGGACTCGCGTTCAGGAGGACCGGATTTCAATAACCCCTCCAGCCTTCCAAATTTACGTTTTCCGTGGGTTCCCTAAATTGAGTTTAACGTTGGGGTGTTTCTATAGAAAAAGATCCGTTCGATTTCCATCCCCGCCATTGCGTTATCCGGCCTTGTGCACGGTCTATAATGGTCTCGTCCCTAACGAGACCTTAAAACCTAACCTCCCTTTTTCTTCCCCATTCTGGTTCTCTGACAACATCCACGCAATGGATTTATAATCGAAGGATGAGTGGAATGGCGCTTTGTAGATGTATACCTTCGCCGTGTCGTTGGTCCCTTATAAACGCAGTTTTATCTGTTTTACGAGGTTCATCGGGCTTTCGCTATTTGGCCGATGATGTTGGATTTCCATGACATAATTTCGTTATTGTGACGCGTAAATTGCAAGCTCCTCACTATGTGTTTCTCTATGAAATTGGGCCCAAGTTTACCTTCCACTCTATAAGAAATCCACGTATTACCAACACTATGTAACCCCCCCCCCCCCCCCCCGCCACACCTGTTACCCAAATTAAAACTCTTACGTTAACCTTTGACTAAGCAGAACCTAATCTGAATTAAACTGTAAGTGGTCTGAATACAACTTGTCTGTATGTAAAATACAGACAAGCCCTAATCTAAATTGTCACTTCTCTCTTGTCTTGATACCATTATTGCAAGATTTCTAGAAAACACAACAGCAAGCAGGCAGCGGCAAACCCAGATTTCTATTTTTAAATAAAATTTCCAAACAATATTCAAACTGTTGCACACCATTTGGTGCAATGTGGTAATGCGTAATGATAATTTTTTTTTTAAACAGTGGGATCGGGAGAGTAATTACTCCTATGAAATGATATTCCACGACAACTATTTTAGAATGAAGTATGTACTCAAAAAATGTTGGATAAAACTTGGGGTGATTCTCACACGTATCATTAGTCTGAACAGTACTATACTTAAAAAAGAGAACAATGATTTGAAAAGGGTGTAGAGCATTTCTATAAAAACCAGATTTGAAAAGGGTGTAGAACATTTCTATAAAAACCAAACAGCTTAAGCAGTTGATATCTTAATGCATGACTCCGGGAAATTGGGTGGTTTTTCTCTCAGATCTGAGCAAATTAATTAGCTGACAATAATCGTTCCGAAATACTAGCTGCACAATGTTGCAGTCTTACCTCAAACTATTCAAAATTTATATTCTTTTCACCTTCCAACATATACATCATATTCATCCTTGCTGTCCTTTAAAAAACTTAACATACAATTACAACTCAAAATAGCACTAGTAAATACGTCCGTCATCTACCACATTTCAGCTAAGAAATCATCAGACTGTGCGTAGCCAAACACTGTGCCACGAGAAGACCAAAGATTGTTTAACAGTACCATAACTTGCTCTCTCTAACTTGCACATCGATAACTTACAAAAATCAAAATGACATACCTGCCTTACAAAATAACTGACCGTCTACAATGACGATGTTACTTTTTGCCATGGGATTAGCTGCTCTTCCATTTTGAATCTTTCGGCTTTGATTGTGCGCCAATGTTTAAAGATTGCACTGCGTCAATATGTGAGTGGTTCCAACGATTTAAGAAACATAAACCCAATACGTTGTCCTGCACAGCGAGTATTCGTGTCTTTACTAGGAGAATTCCAGAACAGTCTAGCTCATATGTAATGAAGACAACTTACAGAACAGTTGTGCGATCTATTCTCGAGTACTACTCGTGTGTTGCGCATCCCCACCGCGTCGGGTTAAAGGAAGGCTACGAAGCAATTCAGAGACGTGCTTCTACATTTGTTAGATCTTTCCGTAAAAAAAATGTTGAGAAAATTTAGAAGATCGAAACCTGCGACAACATCAGAAAGAGCCTGCAGGTACCAACGTACGTCTCCTAAGTAAGAGAAATCGGGGCTCCTATGGAAGCATCCCCCCATGAACCATGGACCTTGCCGTTGGTGGGGAGGCTTGCGTGCCTAAGCGATACAGATAGCCGTACCGTAGGTTCAACCACAACGGAGGGGTATCTGTTGAGAGGCCAGACAATCGTGTTGTTCCTAAAGACGGGCAACAGTCTGGATGATTGACTGATCTGGCCTTGTAACACTAACCAAAACTGCCTTGCTGTGCTGGTACTGCGAACGGCTGAAAGCAAGGGGAAACTACAGCCGTAATTTTTCCCGAGAGCATGCAGCTTTACTGTATGGTTAAGTGATAATGGCGTCCTCTTGTGTAAAATATTCCGGAAGTAAAATAGTCCCCCATTCGGAACTCCGGGCGGGGACTACTCAGGAGGATGTTGTTATCAGGAGAAAGAAAACTGGCGTTCTACGGATCGGAGCGTCGAATGCCAGATCCCTTAATTGGGCAGTTAGATTAGAAAATTTAAAAAGGGAAATGGATAGGTTACAGTTAGATATAGTGGGAATTAGTGAAGTTCGGTGGCAGGAGGAACAAGACTTCTGGTCAGGTGAATAAAGGGTTATAAATACAAAATCAAATAGGGTAATGCAGGAGTAGGTTTAATAATAAATAGGAAAATAGGAATGTGGGTAAGCTACTACAAACAGCATAGTGAACACATTATTGTGGCCAAGATAGATACGAAGCCCACGCCTACCACAGTAGTACAAGTTTATATGCCAACCAGCTCCGCAGATGACTAAGAGATTGATGAAATGTATGATGAGATAAAAGAAACTATTCAGATAGTGAAGGGAGACGAAAATTTAATAGTCATGGGTGGCTGGACCTCGATAGTAGGAAAAGGAAGAGAAGGAAAAGTGTAAGTGAATATGGAATGGGAGTAAGTAATGAAAGAGGGAGCCGCCTGGTAGAATTTTGCACAGAATTTGAGTAGCGACATTCTCTCTCTCGCGTAATAATGGCGAATAGAAGTAAAAGGCCGGAAATGATACTCTTTTGACTAACAAGGAACTTCTTGAGTGGGAGGTCGCAACTTCAATCTTTATTATGTCTGTCGTGGAGCTTATCGTGAAACTGGCAATCTTTTAAGGCGTAGCTACAGATAGTGCGATAATATTTTTCATAGGCATGGAAAAAAATGAGGAACCAGAGGGTGAATTTGTCCAGTGGTTCCGGGTGCTATTAATTACAATGTGTCACACTTTTCGAAGGGATAGTATTGTTTTTATACGGAAGCCACGACTCTAGCAAAAACAAGTTATTTTGAAAGCAATCGGCCAAAAGCAGTGCTGAAATGATAGTTTTAGTTGTCTTACACCCCTTTTCCCGCTCTTGCTCCCTGTGACGTAATTATTCCCTACTGCCCTTGGAAGGTAACGCACGCGAGAAAGAATCGTAGAGGGCAGAGCATCTCCAACTTCTCGCTGCACAATAAATAACTTTTTAGATACTTTCCTATCCAGATTAATAGTTGGCGTAATTGTATACGAATGCTTGAGGCATTGGTGACAGTTGATCTTGATCCAACTCTCTTGGTACCTCTAATTTCCATGGTTCCTTTCATATGCATTTTCTTTTCAAATTCCGATTGGTTGGCATTGAAAACAGATTCTTTACTGAATGATGGGATAATTTTGTTTATCTCGTCTATAAATTTTAGGGTCGACTCCGCAGTTTGCTATGCATCGTCAAAATGACGCTTTGTTTGAAATATCTTGTGTCTTCCGATTCTGTAGTACTGTTTGAAGTTATGCAACCATCCACTGCTTCCCTTGAAATCATTGCAGTCTGTGTCGCCCGCAATTTGATGTGCATAACGTAGGAGGTCACTATCATGCACATCCTGTAAATTGTCTCGGTCATACTTGAAACGCGCAAACATCAGTTTTTGTAATATCCGCAGTTTTTCTTATGCACCACAAGGTCATATTGCTGCGTACTTATTTGAAATCTGTTCATATTTTTTTTACTGCACTGCTGATGACCATTCATGTACGTAAATACCTTTCGTACCTGCTCCTTGAACAGTGCTTGTCCTTTTCACTGTAGCTCTCTGTCCGACAATGATCATAACTGACATTGCTCGACAACTTTTTCAGTACCGCTTTCATTTGCTACGCATGTATCGTCATCATTGTACTCTTCATGTATATTGCCCGCACAGTAGAGCTTATGTGACACCACACATTCCACTGACTCATGTTGTAGAGAGGCAAATATTTCATTTGCCACTTCTTTTCACTCTGGGAAATTCCGTGGATTCCTTTCTGACGAAATATTAGCTACGACAACTGTTGTAGATTATAATGCAATGTTTGCTTCGTTTATCGTTGCCATTGCTCTGCTTTGTATCAACACCACCAGCACCGTAGCACTGTTTAGAGTCACTAGCCAACTGAGCAGTTCAACTACGCTCACCATTGGATACCTCCAGTCCCGGCCCATGTTGGCATTAGCAGAAAATATTGTAATTCGACGGTAGACAATATGTGGGGGCGTCGAACCCCGCGAAACATCACTGGATTTCTGCGATTTCGCCCTCAAGGGGTTCGTTGTAAGTGTCCTCCGCCGCACATCATACACTGCGAAATGTAGGCTGGCATAGATTTAGATGAAGCAGCCTATGTTCACACTTCGCCTGCTCAGTGGGTATGATTCACCCGGAAATCTCAAGAGCACAAGAGCCCTGAATGTACGATGAAAGTATCGAATATTACGTCTTGTATTACAGAAAACCACTCGTTAATAATTGAGAAAACATCTGAAACAAGGGCACTGAGCTTCTCCTTCACTAAGATAGCGTACAGAAAAAAGATTGCGAAAGCTGGCGGAATGGAGAAGTCGCGATCAGACCTAAAGCAGTCAGAAGAATCCCAGCCGCCTTAGCAGGATTACCTCAGAAGGCACGCGCCAGCGAAGGCTTTCCTTACAAAAAATCTAGTGAGACCAACAGGTTCTTCGACCTAGACCTGTCGTGCAGATAGAGCCAGTTCTATTCAGGTTACTGCTTTATAGCAGGGGAAGGAGAAAACTGACTTGCTCCGAAATGACTCGTGTATGGAACAGTCGAACCAAACAATCGCTTCAGTTTTTGTTTCCTTTTCTCTCAGCTGGAACCACGTAGGCTACTACTTATAACAATAATATGAGCGCCAGAAGATGTCCTTATTCAGCAAACACGTTCTTGTTAACAGTGTCTTATGCCTCCACTCGGTTGATAAGGAAACCTGATCTAGTACGGTATCTCTTAATTCCACGAGCTGCAGTTTTATTTATTTTGCCGTAGGAGGCGGTGTTCATATAGAGTTTTGAAAAGTTGATTTTAATCAGCTTTTCCAAAGGTCTGTTAATGCCATTCGCATTAAGAAACGAACGACACGTTTTGGGAAGAAATAAGAACCTTAAAGAACCTTAACCTTGGAAGGTCCGCCCTCGTGGCCTCGCGGTAGCGTTCTCGCTTCCCGAGCACGGGGTCCCGGGTTCGATTCCCGGCGGGGTCAGGGATTTTTCCTGCCTCGAGATGACTGGGTGTTGTTGTGTCGTCTTCATCATCATCATTCATCACCATTACGGTCGGAGGAAAGCAACGGCAAACCACCTCCATTAGGACCTTGCCTAGTAAGGCGGTGCGGGTCTCCCGCATCGTTCCCCTACGCTCTGTAAAGAAGCATGGGACTTCATTTCCATTTCCATTCCAACCTTGGAAGAAATAAAAACCTTAAATTTAAATCTATATGTAAATTGTTATGTGTAATGTACTCTGTTGTGTGAGGTTTACATGAGAACGGGGTGAGCTGCTTAAACGTGTTGCTCGCTTCATAATGTGAATAGCACTGATAAACCTTGTGGTTAGATCTCTCTGATGCCTACAAAGGTTGTGAACTGCTGCTGTATCCTGCCAACCTTCTCGCGATGTTAGTCGAATACCAATGATCACATCACTTTGCACCAGCCGGATTCGAACTCGCCACTTCCGTGTAGAATACTAATCTTACGCCCTCTTTTACTGCCACTGCCACCTAGCGAAAACCGATTTAATTAGATTTTGAAAGTAAACGATTAATACAATGATGTCAACAAATACTGAAAAATATCTTACCTCAGTAAATCTACTTGACAACTGCAATGGACTTCTATTTGCGCCAGGCTCCAGTCACAAACGACTGGAACATTACGTTTTATCGCGCCGCACATTTTTTCTGTCTTACTTTTGAAATGTTACTAGGTTTGAAGGCATAACTGCAACATTATTGGAATGATTTCACTATGGAACCACCAGAAGCTCTGTTCAGAGACATCCACGTCGCCACTCACGGGTATGCTCCAGAGGGGGATCTTCTGTGGGAGTTGGTCAGTCACTGGGGTGCTCGGTTCATTCTTGCCACTGGCGCGGTCTTGTGCGCTGTGGTTCATTAGTGTGACTGTATGACTTAAAACCAGAAAAAAGTTTTCTGTATACCACACAGAGCTGGCAGGGCAGGTGACCATATAGCACATTTATCTCCGAGGCTAATACCTTAATATCTGGCTATCACAAACCATCTGATGCCGATGCTACAATACCAGCAAGGCAGTTTACCTTGTCTTTGGGTGTTGACTCAGGCACCATAATCATATTACGATACATTATGATTCATTACGGGGTATGTCAACCTGCTTGGCATGACAACTTTTGCCACATCGGGCACACAAACTCTGCTACTGAGCAGCAGAAAATAAGGGTTGCAGTCCTCATTACCCAGGGGTGTGCATTCCATGTTCACCGATGTCCGAAATTAAAGCAATAAGCTACTACTTCCTCGTCCTATATGTAATTCACGACATAATCATACAAACTGTCAACAGATGTCCGTACGATCGAATTCTGCTCGGAAGATGGCATTCCGATCAAAGGACAACCAAGCCAACGATGACGTCACGGCACCTACTATACAGGATCATTTTTGCCGGATGTTCCCATGTCCACGGTCGCTTTGCACACGGTCGCAGACGGTGCTGTATGGCACAGAGAAGACGCCTACCAGAGTCTCTTACGAAGAATGGAAGCAGGAGAGTTGGAAACTGACGTGGCCCGATGGCTTAATGTGAATCGTACTGTTGTTTCTCGGATGCGGCGACAGTTTATAGAGATGGAGACTGTATCCCGACGCCCAGGGCATGGCCAATCACATGTGACATCAGAAAGAGAGGACAGTTATTTGGCTGAAAGAGCACGACGGTACCTCCTTAGTACAACACGGAAACTGGCATCTGACCTTGCAGCTCTCAGTGGACATTTTGTATCGAGGCAGATGCTGTACTGAAAGCTTCAGCAGTGTGGCCTTTATTGTCGGAGACCTGCTGTATGCTTACCTCTAAGGCGTCTTTACAGAAAGGAACATGTGGAGTAGAGCTGTCAACACGCCACCTGGACGGTCGAACAGCGGATCAATGTTCTTTTCACAGATGAGTCCCTATTTGGTTTGGAGAGTGATTCTCGACGTATTCGCATCAGGGGGGGAATGCGGAAACATTGTGGGAAGAGACCAATGTCGAGGAGGATCCCTAATGGTATGGGCAGAGATTATGTTGACCACTCTAACATCTCTTCACGAAATTCTATGGATGAACTGGCAAGGTTTAATTGCGATCAGGAATCGTGACGAGATTTTGGGACCTCATGTGCGGTTGTTGCGACGTGCTGTTGGCCCAGACTTTGTATTGATGGATGATAATGCTCGACCCCATAGAGCACGGGTGGTTGATGTTTTCTTGGAAACGGAAGATATCGACTCAACGTGACCTTAATGACATCATTCACATCATGCCCCGTCATTCTCAGCTCTGTATTGCTTCCAGAGGTGGTCGCAACCCACACTGAGCACATTAGCCAGCTGTCGCAGTGTTTGTGCAGCTCCGTTCAAAATGGCTCTGAGCACTATGGGACTTAACAGCTATGGTCATCAGTCCCCTAGAACTTAGAACTACTTAAACCTATCTAACCTAAGGACATCACACAACACTCAGTCATCACGAGGCAGAGAAGTGTACAGCTCCGAAAGGTTGGAGAAAACGAAGAACAATTGTCTACCATTATGCATGTTGTAGTTGTTTAAATTATGTGTTCTTTAAATTGTTTTACCTTAGCATCACCTCTTTATACAGTTTCGTGGCAAAATAAGTACAAACTTGCAAAATTTCCTTTTGTTACTTTAACTTTGGACACCAGTGTAGTTCCTGACAATCAGCGGATGATTCTGTTACTCGCTGCAGCTTTACGTTTAATGGTCATACTGCGTTTTCTTGCAGGTGAACTTCTATCCAAGGTTACACCTAGAGATATTCTTATATTGACATGGTTCCAGTGGACTGCGCTCCCAGGTCAGCTGCAAGGTACTTGTAGCCTAAAGGATCTACAGAAGGTTGACATAAACTTACTGGACATGGGGGCCTTTGGTTCAAGACAATATAATCTACAACGATAATATATACCAGGTGATCAAAAAGTCAGTATAAATTTGAAAACTGAATAAATCACGGAATAATGTAGATAGAGAGGTACAAATTGACACACATGCTTGGAATGACATGGGGTTTTATTAGAACCAAAAAAATACAAACGTTCAAAAAATGTCCGACAGATGGCGCTTCATCTGATCACAATACCAATAATTAGCATAACAAAGTAAGACAAAGCAAAGATGATGTTCTTTACAGGAAATGCTCAATATGTCCACCATCATTCGTCAAAAATAGATGTAGTCGAGGAATAATGTTGTGAACAGCACTCTAAAGCATGTCCGGAATTATGGTGAGGCAGTGGCGTCGGATGTTGTCTTTCAGTATCTCTAGAGAGGTTGGTCGATCACGATACACTTGCGACTTCAGGTAACCCCAAAGCCAATAATCGAACGGACTGAGGTCTGGGGACCTGGGAGGCCAAGCATGACGAAAGTGGCGGCTGAGCACACGATCACCACCAAACGACGCGCGCAAGAGATCTTTCACGCATCTAGCAATATGGGGTGGAGCGCCATCCTGCATAAACATCGTACGTTCCAGCAGGTGTTTATCAGCCAGGCTGGGGATGATACGATTCTGTAACATATCGGCGTACCTCTCACCCGTCACGGTAGCAGTTTTGCTGTCCTGCGCCATCTGTCGGACATATTGTGAACTTTGTTTATTGTTGTAATAAACCCCCTTGTCATTCCAAGCACGTGTGTCAATTTTTATCTCTCTATCTACATTATTCAGTGGTTTATTAAGTTTTTAAATTTATACTGACTTTTTGATCACCCTGTATCTTTGTTCCTTTTTCCTTTTGAATGCAGTGTATCATAGTTGATTTTTCAGAGTAGAATTTATCAAGCATCTAAATTCAGTCACATGGCGACTATCATAACATCGATCCTAGACAACAAATCTTACGTTATGAAGAATTCTTTTGCTTTACACATTATATCCAGGCATTGGCAGTTATTGCTCAGTAAGTATTTGTCCCATTGCTGCCCAAGCATTATATATAATAATCATCATTTGCAACTATCTTTCCCATGGTGGTGGTGGTTGTTTGTATTCCGAAGATGGGTTTGATGCAGCTCTCCATGTTACTCTATCTTGTAAAAGTCTCATCATCTCCGAATAGCTATTGCAACCTACATCCTCTTGAATCTCGATCCCCCTCTACAATTTTTATCCCCTACATTTTTCTCCAGTACTAAATTGGTGATCCCTTGATGTCTCAGAACGTTTCCTATGAACCGATCCCTCTTTAGTCACCGTACAAAATAGTTCTTCTGAGAATGTGCAAAAATAGCACGCATCCCCGCAACCTTAGGCCCACATACAGTCTCTGTTGCCCCCGCGCAACCTGGAGATGCAGTCACCGTTGTAACTTCTAGTGTGTCCGGCGCCAAGTCGGCATTCATCATAGCACTGTCCAGTATGACCTCTCGAGGTGGTCTCTCGCACTTGTGCTTATGGGCCTTCTGCGAATTCTGCCGGCACTGTTTCTCCTGCCGATTCATGACCCACAGCTCGTCCCCTCACCTACAGCCAGGCGCAAGATGTTTCCACAGAGCCTTTTTTATTTACGTGTGCATGCAGATTAAAATAAAAATTGTAATCTACATAGTTAAGTACAGACCACCATTACTTCTAATTCAGGTTTCATATACAGGTGGAGATTAATTTGCAGTGATCTGATTTACCTTTTTTTTTATTTCAGGTTTTATATCTGTTTCGGAACAGTTTGGACAGACGGTCGCGTAACATTATCGTATCTCCCATCTCAACTTCATCTACTTACTCTTCCCTTTCGATTATATTGGCTTCATTTCCCTTGTATAGCCCTTTTATATATTCCTTACATCTTTCAGCATTCCCTTCTTTACTTAGTACAGGTTTTCCACCTGAGCTCTTGATTCTTCTACAGCTGCTTTTCTTCTTCCTAAACATCTATCTTTCCCCTAGTGATATATGCTTCTAAATCCTTACATTTGTACTCTAGCAGTTTCTCTTTAGCCATTTTGCACATCCTGTCGATCTCATTTTTTAGACGTTTGTATTCTCTTTCGCCTGCTTAATTTTTATATTTTCTCTTTTAAGGAATTAAATTCAATATCTCCTGCGATATCAGAGCATTTCTATTACGCCTTATCGTTTTAACTAAATGATCCTCTGCTGAATTCATATTTCATCTCTCAAAGCTATCTATCTGTCTTCAACAGCTTTGCTTTCCCCTGTTGTAGTCAGTCGTTGCCTAATGCTCCCTCTGAAAACTCTTAATAATGGTTACGGACTATATCTGTAAATGGGAAGCAAAGACACTATGTATCAGATATTCCCTGTGCATGGGATAGAGATAAGGAATTACCCTTATCGGTTTCCCATGCTACGAATTTTCTTCATCGACCCGATACAAGACATTTGAAACTAGTCGCTTAATAAATGTTAATGAATGTAATAAACTTATAGTGTTTCCAAAATGGTTATTTTGGCATCTTGATGCTGCGCAGCACTGATTCCATAGCGTTCTGTAACGGTATCTTCTTGTTATAGGTGATACTTTTTTCTCCTAACTTCACTGTCGGATTTGTTTCATTTGCTTGGAGTATGGTTTAAATTCACTGAGAAGTCGAGCCAAGAGAGCAGCCCCTTGACTGTAAGCGCTCATCCACCTGAAGCAACAGATTTTGTGTCTGTTTTATGTAGATTTCGAAAACGTGTGGGTTGGTTGTTCAGTGGGGAAAGTGTTGAGCACAAAATGCAAAGCTCTGAGGTTCGATTACCGGTAGAATCTACGGTTTTTCTGACAGTTATCGCTTCTTTCACCTTTGGAAATGATTCGTTAACGAGTAAAATGACGAACTGAGTGTCCAGGTTAAACTGCAGGTCCCCTATAATTGGTTACGTCAGTCAGTAAAATCTGCACAGTGCGTTTATCGTGTTTCCTGCTGGCGACTATATAAAATGCTGACATTGTTGCAATGAAACATATGCGGACATTTCGTTGAAACACTGCAGATGGCACTGCATGGTTTCTGCTTATTTTAGAAGAGCCTGGAGCAATACTTTTCCTGTTTCTTGTCGGCGCGCCTAGTTCCTGGCACACTTAATGGATACAAGAAATTCCCCCTTTTCTCGCTTTGAGGCGGATTCAGTGGTCACCTGTGGTCGCGAGCCTGTGCCGGGAAAACCACCGGGAAACACCTCATGTCCGGCCAGCAGCAGGGACGGACACACAGTTTGAGATCTGAACGCTACTGTTTGCAAATGTGGATGCAATTTGCTGGTCTTCGTGCCATTTCTTAGCAGTAGCAAGGTGCTATTTCGATGCCGGAGTCAGTCGGTTTCTACAATACAACCAGATAAAGTTTGCATTAAATGAAAAACTTAAATAAATGTAAGCTAAACGTAAAGAAGAAACATAAAACTGTATAAAACGTTTGTTGTGTGAAATGTCTTGATTGTTACCCACGTTAAGTAACTACATGTCAGACCAGTTATTTCTAGTAAGCAGTACAAGAGCTATGTAACGTTCTGTGGAAAGGTTGAAAGGAAGATCTTTGAAGTCAGCTAGGAGATGGTGGTTGAAGGGAAGGAATTTAATGGCGTTTTTGCCAAAGAGATAATTAAAAACCCAGACCTGGGCCAACCGATGAATAAATCGTCGTAGCGTCTCTCTTCTATGATGTAGAAAGATGCGGAGAAGCTACAACAGGGTGATTGGGTACGGATTCGGATACAACTCTTCAAAATCCTGTATTGTATAACTGCGCAATGGCTCTCTGTAAAACAGAACGCACTGAAACTGTGGGCTCCATGCGTTCATCAGAATGCTAAAGAAACCAACGTCTAAGAAATCACACAAAGATTATAGTATTGTTTGAAATATCATTAATTATGCTATCGATCTGAAAGGAGTACGAAGTTTTCCGACGCCAACGAAATGAGAAATGAAAGGTCTTTTGACAAGCTGCATCGTTTTCTGCCCTTATTCTTCACAACCGCATTCAAGTGCAAATTTATATACAGCTATTAACTCTATCATCCTTGATATCGTATGAGATTTGGTCTAACACTTCAGAATAGTTACGTCTGCAGTCCAAACGGCGCGAGTCATTATCGGTAAAACACAAACCAGCCTACATTGTCCTTTATTTGCTATGTGCGACTTATCGATTCCTTCTTTGCTGATGATAACACGTTATCTCCCCACATTCTTTGCTTGTTGTGAATAACATCACATTATTACACTCATCTTGACTATTTTCCGAAAGTTTTACATTGTCTCCTGTTTTCACTGCCCCCCAATGATTTAATTTAGCACATCATGCGATGTATGAAAATGCATTTCTCATTAATCATTTGTCTCTAATTATATGCTACTGCGTATAATTTATTTATATTTCTGATTTAATAGTAATGGGTGATTGTAACGAGAATATAGTGTATTGCATTAATGGCGGCGCACTAATGTCATCAGTTGCTGGAGTTTTTCAAATGGAGATGAAACTTAAAAGGAGTTTTTGACAGAAGCTGGTACACACTGCAACAGATACGCAAGGCGTTACGGGATAAATCCTAGTGATATGTAATGAATGAGGAAGAACATAGAGACGTTTAAATCCATGACTTTCTTGCCATATATGGAAAGTCTGTCGTCAAAAATAGGTTGGATTCTCACCAAGCATAAAATGATCTTTCGCTCACCAACGAAGATTGCATCAGTTTTTGTTTCCCTCAAGGATGACTTCATGTTCACCAAGGCCGACCAACTGCAAGATCTCATAAAAATTTGGCCCTTCATGCATCGGACAGACGACGCGGAAGTCCGTGAGAGCTACACTATGTGATCAAAAGTATGCGAACACTTGGCTAAAACTGACTTACAAGTTCGTAGCGCCCTCCATCGGTAATTCTGGAATTCAGTATGGTGTTGGCCCACCCTTAGCCTTGATGGCAGCTTCTACTCTCGCAGGCATACGTTCAGTCAGGTGCTGGAAGGTTTCTTCGGGATTGGCAGCCCATTCTTGACGGAGTGCTGCATTGAGGAGAGGTATCGATGTCGGTCGGTGAGGCCTGGCATGAAGTCGGCGTTCCAGAAACATCCTAAAGGTGTTCTATAGGATTCAGGTCAGGACTCTGTGCAGGCCAGCCCATTACAGGGATGTTATTGTCGTGAAACCAGTCAGCCACAGACCGTGAATTATGAACAGGTGCTCGATCGTGTTGAAAGGTGCAATCGCCATCCCCGAAATGCCATGGGAAACAAGAAGGTGCTTAAAACATCAATGTAGGCTTTCGCTGTGATGGTGCCACGTAAAAAAAGGGGTACAAGCCCCCTTCATGAAGAACACGAACACACCATAACACCACCGCCTCCGAATTTCATTGTTAGCACTACACACGCTGGCGAATGACGTTCATCGGGCATTCGCCGTACCAACACCATGTCATCGGATCGCCACGTTGTGTACAGTGATTCATCACTCCACACGACGTTTTTACACTGTTCAATCGTCCAATATTTACGCTCCTTACACCAAGCGAGGCGTCGTCTGGCATTTACCAGCGTGATGTGTGGCTTATGAGCAGCCGCTTGACCATAAAATCCAAGTTTTCTCCCCTCCCGCCTAACAGGCATAGTATTGACAGTGGATCATGATGTAGTTTGAAATTCCTGTGTGACGGTCTGGATGGATTTCTGCCTAATACACGTTACGAGACTCTTCAGTTATCGGCGGTCTCTGTCAGTCAACAGACGAGGTCGGCCTGTACGCTTTTGTGCTGTACGTATCCCTTCACGTTTCCGCTTCATTATCACATCGGAGCCAGTGGACCTAGAGATGTTTAGGAGTGTGGAAATCTCGCGTACAGGCGTATGACAAGTGACAGCCAATAACCTAACCACGCTCGAGGTCCGTGAGTTCCGCGGAGCGCCCCATTCTGCCCTCTCACGATGTCTAATGACTACTGATGTCGCTGATATGGAGTACCTGGCAGTAGGTGACAGCACAATGCACATAATGTGACATACCTATTTTTTGTGGGGTTGTCCGGATACCTCTGATCACATAGTTCACATGGAAGACGGAAGTGTACAATGGCTGTGGCGTAGTGAAGCATCGAGACTGGGCACTCTATGCTGTGCCAATCATTTTTAAATGTGCCATGTGTGTAATAAGGCAGGAGTCTTCGTCATTTATGTAAAAGAACGTAGCGCTTCATGTAATATCTGCTGTCGAATGCATGTCATCTGCGATCAGCACTCTATGCTGGCTGAGGATTGGTGTCGAAGGGAGCGGGTATGATATTTTGAAGTGGTGGGGAATTATGTGCGCAGATGACATGGATTCGATAGCAGTTATAACATGAAGCGCTACGTTTTTTGCACATATGACGAAGACTGCTGCCTTATTTCACACATGGCATATTTAAACTTGACTGGCACTAGGACAGCGACTTCTTAAAAGGATCAATGCATTAACGCACTTCGTAGTAAGCTATCACTTCAAAATGGCGTAATAGGCGGAAATCGCGAGAAGATATACATTTGATAACAGTCCAGGCCGAAATTTTTGTCCTGTCTAAAATGTTGAAGGACTGAACGCAAGAAAACTGAAAACAACGTCTTTCTTGTTTACTATTAACCAATTCTATGGCGATGACGACGACGACTGAAAGACTGCCGGCCGTGGTGGACGAGTTGTTCTAGGCGCTACAGTCTGGATCCGCGCGACCGCTATGGTCGCTGGTTCAAATCCTGCCTCGGGCATGGGTGTGTGTAATGTCCTTAGGTTCGTTAGGTTTAAGTAGTTCTAATTCCACGGGACTGATGACCTCAGAAGTTAAGTCCCATAGTGCTCAGAGCCATTTGAACCATCTGAACGACTGAGAGACTGAGTAATTGCGTTAACCAAAGAATTGTGGCAGAATGTAGTACGTATGTAAAAAAAAAAAAACACGCACTGCCCTCAAAGTAACAGCAAAAATTGGATTCTCAATATTTTAAACACAAGTTGAGCAACGTTATTCCGTCATTTTTCGGGCTTGGGTCTTGGACATCATTTCTTTTCCTCCGGCATTGTGAAAGCGAATCGGTAACTGAATCGGTGTGAAAGCGTCCCTGTTTAATCTTTGAGACGTCAGAACCACGTGGCACGAAGTTATACTGAGGAGTTCAACACTAACTTTGACACACATATCTCTAATAGGCGCTGTCGTGGCAATTATGTTGCCTGTGAATGCTAAATACCAGATGAGGAAAGACGGACGTTCTGGATACAATCTCGAAAAATTATCAATGCGCATGGTCTTCCTTGCGGAAGGAAGGAAAGTTACTGTTCGTGGACTGCAAGGTCACTTGAACCATAATAAACTCAGACTGAGGTACATAAAAATGAGAATATGACATGTGACCTTTCAAAGGCTCGCATCGGTCGTCGGACGTGACCTTAGGAAACCACTGAAGTCAGACGTCAGAAGTGACGGACAGGGGTTGGTTCCACAACGCGAGTCCAGTGCTATAACGCTGCACGCCTTTGATCAGTTGTGGCCTGCACCAAATTGTTCGCATGTGGTGTGGAGAAATTCTCTCCGGCCGACTTGCGAAAGTCATACATAGCCCATCGAGTCCCGACAATATTAAAAAAGCAGGTAATTTAAATTTTTTTCATAAAATCAACACTTATTGTCGTAGTAAGCAACCAATAGAAGCTGGCAAAATGTAAATACTCAATTGTTTTAAGTAGGTGGTTTCACTTTGGAACCACTAGGACATAACAGTTTTCAACCATCCATCATTTCATATCATCTATTTGGAATCAAATTCTCATTTTTCCTAGACGTAATCGAACATCTCGAAACTTCCATGAACTCAAAATGCCCAAAACAAATTATAGTCCTAAATAACAAGCAAAACTGTGCCTAAAATTAATAACTAATGTATCAAAAATGTATACTGTCTCTGTGGTTTCATTTCACTGATAAAAGCCGTAGTACTAACTCAGACTTACGTTACAATTACATAAGATACACGTATTTCATTGACAGTGATCTCCTCAATATGACCACTGTAACAAAAACCGCATGTCAGAATCCCCTGCAGTTACGTAACACAATATCCGCGCCAGCTGTTGCTTTGACCTGTAACTAATTGCTACAATCCACTACATTGGTAGAAGACCCGAGTGTACCGCTAGATGTCTCTGTCTTGCAACAGCTGCGGTGCTTTCATGCTATAGGCGCTAGTACTTCAAAACTAAATTTAAAAAGTTAAACGACTGGTGGTGTTACGTAGGTAATCAGAATACTGGATGCGACGGTCGGGAATGAGAGTAGTATCGCTCGGAAGTACGGTGTTGGGTGGAACCTCAGGCCGGCACCTAAAACGTAACCACATCCGGAGAAAGGCGGCTGTCGGCGGGGCAGAAGGTCTGGTAAAAAGCCGGTCAATCGTAGCGACCCGCGAGAGATCAAGGTCACTGCCAAGGTAGTTTGTAAGCACCAGGCACCAACCAGCAGGCGGGAGAGGCGTCGGCGCGCCGGGAGTAGTCTCGGCTCTTTAACTGACAAGTTGTAAGGCTTACATGCTTTTCTGCCATTGTAAATATTGCCCCTTCACCGTACTGGGACGAAGATACATGAGCCCGCAGCACGAGTTGTGGATAAGATCACTGACCCTATTTTAAATATAATATGTGGCGTGTTTGGTCGTCAGTCAGCTGTGCAGCGTTAGGGCATTCTTATTACAGGCATAGTAACGAGCAGCTGAGTTTTGGAGGTGATATGATGTTTATGAATCTCGGAGAAATTATTTGGCATGCTTTATTATAGAGATATGAAACTGTTTGTAAAGAATTTTCTTGACTGCGAGAATGGAGAAAAATTTTGGAGGAATATTTCGAGGTAACGAACGTATGCACAACAATGAATTTTTTGTCAGGATTATTAATTGAAGGAAATCTTCGTCCCTTAGCTAACTAATAATTTTCATGGTTAGCGTCAATTTAATCTCGGTTTTCATTACGTCGCAAATAACGCATCTGGTTTAAACGTCTGTAATTTTTGCAATGAATGAATTTCGTAATTTCGAGAACTTCAGCATACCAGACACAAAATAGCATGTTGAGCAAGAGGTAAGTTGATTTTCTTTCGGGGCAGATCTCACTGTTTTCTTGTGAGCAGGCAGGGCAAAATCAAAATTTTCAGGTGTTGTACTAAGTAAAAAGATTAATTTACAGTGAACACTGAAGGTAACCTTAAACAGTTATTTTCTTCCGAATCGAGCCGTATTTTATTTTGTGGATATTTCGTCAACATTGCACTTCGTGTTAACGTCAATTGAGGTTCAGTTAAATAGTTTTCACTGTGTACACAATTAGTTTCTTTTGGAATTTAATCAGATTCATTTTCATTATTTCAAATTCAGCATTTTAGAAAGATTTAAGTTTTGTGTGACGACACTGTTAACAAGCCCAATAAGGGGCAAATTGCAGTTACGATGAGACATCTCCGCCGGCCGGAGTGGCCAAGCGGTTCTAGGCGCTTCAGTCTGGAGCGGCGCGACCGCTATGGTCGCAGGTTCGAATCCTGCATCGGGCATGGATGTGTGTGATGTACTTAGGTTAGTTAGGTTTAGGTTATTCTAAGTCTAGGGGTCTGATGACCTCAGATGTTAAGTCCCATAGTGCTCAGAGCCACTTGAACCATTTGAGCCATCTCCCAGAGCACATAAAAATCCCACAGATATGGCCGGATGACTGTAGTTTCATCTGGTCATAACAATTTCTTTCCTGGATGAATTGTTTCTTTTAAAATTTCCCAATGGACCTCAGTCTGGGATCTGCCTCTCCTACCTTTTGTCTCATGCAGCCACACTAGTTTAGGTGTCACTATATGGTTACCGCCCACCCCCTCTCCCCCCAGCTATTTTACTGTAGTGACTGTTTCCAGTGATTAGTCGCCAATGGTGTAATCGAACAATAATGAATTGCTTCGCCTATTTATGCACAGTACGACCGTATGTGGATGCGCAGTGGTCAGCACACTAGAGTTGTTTTCGTGAGGACGACGGTCAGCCCCCGTCCGGTTATCCTGATTTACATTTTCAGCGATTTTCCTAAATCGATCAAGGCAAATGCTGGGATCATACATTTGATAGGGTGTGGCTGTTTTCCCTTCCCTAATCAGAGCCCGAGATCCGTCACTAACGACCGCGTTGTCGACGGGGTGCTAAACCGTAATCGATCTTCCTAATCTTCCTTTGCATGCAATAAGTCACGTTTATTTTCGTTCAGGGCGAACTGACATCGATCCTCTTCTGCAAGTGTTGCTGCATTTCACAACAATTTTCTAGCGTTGCCACATACTTTTAACTTTAACGCACGTTGTGTGGGTGGATAGTGTAAGCAAAGCCAGTCAGAAGCCAATTCCGGCGGAAACAACACTAGCGTTCTATACGGCACCATCAAAGACCAACCGCTCTCTTTCCTTGGGTCCAGTTCACACAGAAATGATGTGGCACCGACGCCAGGCGGCACGTAGGGACGCGGCACGGGCGTGACATGGGCAATTCACACTGAGGTTGCGCGGTAGGGAGACACACACGAGGCGGTCGTGCTACGAATGGATCAGAACATGTCGTCTTCATCAGACGAAGATATTGCTACATCAGATCTTTTGTAACTCTTAAGTATTGACCAATGAAGAAATACTGGGTACATCCGTTATGGTTGAAAAAGTGGGAGATATGTGTCACATTCGACGTAATGAAAGAACTGAACCTGTTTCCCGAAAGTTTCCAGCATTTTCATAGAGTACCTGGAAAGAGTTTCTACACTGAAGAGCCAAAGAAAACGGTACACCTGCCTAATATCGCGTAGGGTCCCCAGGAGCATGCAGAAGTGCCGCAACATGAGGTGGCATGGACTCGACTAATGTATGAAATAGTGCTGGAGGGAATTGACATCATGAATCCTGCAGGACGGTTCATAAATCCGTAGGAGTACGAGGGGGTGGAGATCTCTTCTGAACAGCACGTTGGAAGACATCCCAGATATGCTCAACAGCCTTAGTGTTTGCGGAGTTTGGTGGCCAGCGCAAGCGTTTAGACTCAGAACAGTGTTCCTGGAGCCACTTTTTAGCAATTCTGGACGTGTGAAGTGTCGCATTGTCCTGCTGGAATGCCCGAGTCCGTCGGAATGAGCAATGGACATGAGCAGAGGGCAGATGATCGGACAAGGTGCTTACGTACGTGGTCACGTGTCAGAATCATATCTAGACGTATCAGGCGTCCCATATCACTCCAACTGCACACGCCCCTCACCATTACAGAGCCTCCACCAGCTCGAACATCTCCTGTTGACATGCAAGGTCCATGGATTCATGAGGCTGACTCGATACCCGTACACGTCCATCCACTCGATACAATGCGATACGAGACTCGTCCGACTAAGCAACATGTTTCCAGTCATCAAAAGTCCAATGTCGCCGTTGACGGGCTCGGGCGAAGCGTAAAGCCTTGTGACGCGCAGTCATCAGGGGTACTCGAGTGGGCCTTCCGCTCCCAAAGCCCTTATAGATGATGTTTTCTTGAATGGTTCGCATGCTGACACTTGTTGATGGCCCACCATTGAAATCTCCATCAATTTGCGGAAGGGTTGCCCTTCTGTCACGTTGAACGATTCTCTTCAGTCGTCGTTGATCCCGTTCTTGCATGGTCTTTTTCCGGCCGCAGCGATGTCGGAGATTTGATGTTTTACCGGATTCCTGATAGTCATGGAACACTCCTCAAATAGTCGTACGGGAAAATCCCCTCTTCATTGCTACCAAGGAGATGCTGTGTCCTCTCGCTCGTGCGCCGACTGCAAGAACCTGTTCAAACACTTAAATCTTGATAACCCGCTCTTGTAGCAGCAGTAACCGATTTAATAACTGCGTCAGAGACTTGTCTTACAGCCGGCCGGTGTGACCGTGCGGTTAAAGGCGCTTCAGTCTGGAACCGCGTGACCGCTACGGTCGCAGGTTCGAATCCTGCCTCGGGCATGGGTGTGTGTGATGTCCTTAGGTTAGTTAGGTTTAATTAGTTCTAAGTTCTAGGCGACTGATGACCTCAGAAGTTAAGTCGCATAGTGCTCAGAGCCATTTGAACCATTTGAACTTGTCTTACATAGGCGTTGCCGACCCATCGCCGTACTCTGCCTGTTTACATTGTATTTGAATACGCATGCCTATGACAGTGTCTTTGGCGCTTCAGTGTATATTGCATTACACAAAATGAAGGAGAGGCTACAGAGCAAAGCAACGAAACTGAAATGTTTTGATCATAATTCCTGTTTTTCATATCGATTTTCATTTGAACGTGTGCCTAAAAATTGATGATTTTGTGAGAGTTGTGCAAAATAATACGACACTTTTCCGAAATCTGATCATCCGTAAATAGAGTATTTCACTGTTGTAGACCACAAATTCCTCGTTAAAGGGTATAGTGTCCTACCATGCGATAGAGATTTTACCCTTATAGAGAGGAACAAAGTGTTCTATCTTCCAGAAAACTTAATTGTAGTCATTGCCAACGCCAAGGACAAAGGGTTCCTTGTGTGCAAATGGAACCAGAGGATTTCAGAGATCTTACCGCACTAGACCACGGGTTACACAGAGGCTCATTGAAAATAACTGAGTATGTCTGGCTACACATTTCATCTGACAACCTTACTACACTAAAGGGAATAAAAAATCATAATGTCCAGCAACTGGGTATTTGTCAAAGCATGGCATAGAAGCCGAGAGGTGCTGAGAAAAGAAATCTCCCTCTAGATAACATCACAGTATCTTGTTTGATAAAATCCTGTCAGTAAAAAGTGCCAAGGAGAAAGCCTTACTTGACATGTGACAATATATCTCAGCTGAAAATCGAAATTTTTACGAACAAATAGCAGGTGAACAGTGGATTTACACGTCTGTCTGGCAACACCCATTAACAGAAAGCGTAAATCTGGCTGTACGTGTTTAGTGTAATTGCAACAGGAACAGCATTAATTTTTTCCGTATCTTCTGCTGCTGCTTGTGCAGATCTGTAATGCAGTAAACATTTGTGTTTTGACCTGTGTTTTTGTAGTCTCTCAAAATAAGGGTTCTATTTCTGCAAAAAGTAATACAGAGAAGCCAGTGTGTATCACCCGCACATCGTTGTAATTGCAACAGATCCAACGTTGTTCGTCCGGGTAAACAAAAGCGATAGTGCTATTTTTTGAGAGATAACGTAAGTAGTCGTATAATAACTGTTACAGAAGTATGAAAGTGGCGTTTTACCTCATGTACACTGCCTGCATCAAGGAAGTCTAGATATCTAAGCGAATAACAGGTAAGCACAAAACATACGGAACACAGAATATTTTAGTTGTATCAATAATACAATCCCATTTCTCATTCATTGCTCACTAAAACACGTTCCATTTGCTCGACAATATGTGAATGAAAATAGTTACAGAATATTTCGATAATGAAACTGTTAGTGCAGACAAGAATAATTTACGTATACAGCCTACAGCCAACTCTACCACTTGATTTGCGATTGTTTCCCTCTAGTTTTAAAATGAAAATAACTCTTAATCCAATATTAACTTGAAACGTGACTGAAACTGACTTCATAAACCACAGACGAAAGAGAAACACGAGCACTAAATACGCATAGCGCGTGGCCATAACGTCAAGAGTTTCGTGTCGTAGTTCGTCGCAGCAAGAGAACAAAATATACCACTTATTTACTCGGGATAGGAAAGAGAGATGCAATCTTCCCACTGTCAAAAACAATTTCGACATGTTAGCAACTGTCGTATGCAGCTATCTGTGTTCTAAAATCCACCAAACGTAGTCTGGCCAGTGACTACATTCTTCGCTGCAAACTTTTCAAAATATGCCCTGTCTTTTACTTATTTGGGAACTATCGCAATAACTACGGGCAATGAAGACAATAAAGAGTTCACTATCAAGGTGTAAAGTCAGACTATAAGAGCAATACTTTTTCTTTTTTCCTTTTTTTGCAGAATAGTTTTCCCAAAATCGAATGAGACAGCTTGCATAGTGTAGAACAAGCGTGCATCTCAAAACAGTGGTTTATAATTTTTTTACGCAAATAGAAAAGTTTTACTGCGAAACTACACTACTGGCCATTAAAATTGCTACACCACGAAGATGACGTGCTACAGACGCGAAATTTAACCGACAGGAAGAAAAAGCTGTGATATGCAGATGATTAGCTTTTCAGAGCATTCACACACGGTTGGCGCCGGTGGCGACACCTACAACGTGCTGACATGCGGAAAGTTTCCAACCGATTTCTCATACACAAACAGCAGTCGACCGGCGTTGTCTGGTGAAACGTTGCTGTTATGTCTCGTGTAAGGAGGAGAAATGCGTACCATCACGTTTTCGACTTTGATAAAGGTCACATTGTAGCCTATCACGATTGCGCTTTATCGTATCGCGACATTGCTCCTCGCGTTGGTCGAGATCCAATGACTGTTAGCAGAATATGGAATCGGTGGGTTCAGGAGGGTAATACGGAACGCCGTGCTGGAGCCCAACGGCCTCCTATCACTAGCAGTCGAGATGACAGGCATCTTATCCGCATGGCTGTAACGGATCGTGCAGCCACGTCTCGATCCCTGAGTGAACAGATGGGGACGTTTGCAAGACAACAACCATCTGCACCAACAGTTCGACGACGTTTGCAGCAGCATGGACTATCAGCTCGGAGACCGTGGCTGCGGTTACCCTTGACGCTGCGTCACAGACTGGAGCGCCTGCGATGGTGTACTCAACGACGAACCTGGGAGCACGAATGGCAAAACGTCATTTTTTCCGATGAATCCAGATTCTGTTTACAGCACATCCGTGTTTGGCGACATCGCGGTGAACGCACGTTGGAAGCGTGTATTCGTCATCGCCATACTGGCGTATCACCCTGCGTGATGGTATCTACATCTACATCTATACTCCGCAAGCCACCCAACGGTGTGTGGCGGAGGGCACTTTACGTGCCACTGTCATTACCTCCCTTTCCTGTTCCAGTCGCGTATGGTTCGCGGGAAGAACGACTGTCTGAAGGCCTCTGTGCGCGCTCTAATCTCTCTAATTTCACTTTCGTGATCTCCTCGGGAGGTACAAGTAGGGGGAAGCAATATATTCGATACCTCATCCAGAAACGCACCCTCTCGAAACCTGGCGAGCAAGCTACACCGCGATGCAGAGCGCCTCTCTTGCAGAGTCTGCCACTTGAGTTTGTTAAACATCTCCGTAACGCTATCAAGGTTACCAAATAACCCTGTGACGAAACGCGCCGCTCTTCTTTGAATCTTCTCTATCTCCTCCGTCAACCCGATCTGGTACGGATCCCACACTGATGAGCAATACTCAAGTATAGGTCGAACGAGTGTTTTGTAAGCCACCTCCTTTGTTGATGGACTACATTTTCTAAGGACTCTCCCAATGAATCTCAACCTGGTACCCTCCTTACCAACAATTAATTTTATATGATCATTCCACTTCATATCGTTCCGCACGCATACTCCCAGATATTTTACAGAAGTAACTGCTACCAGTGTTTGTTCCGCTATCATATAATCATACAATAAAGGATCCTTCTTTCTATGTATTCGCAATACATTACATTTGTCTATGTTAAGGGTCAGTTGCCACTCCCTGCACCAAGTGCCTATCCGCTGCAGATCTTCCTGCATTTCGCTACAATTTTCTAATGCTGCAACTTCTCTGTATACTACAGCATCATCCGCGAAAAGCCGCATGGAACTTCCGACACTATCTACTAGGTCATATATATATATATATATATATATATATATATATATATATATATGGTATGGGGTGCCATTGGTTACACGTCTGTCACCTCTCGTTCGAATTGACGGCACTTTGAACAGTGGACGTTACATTCCAGATGTGTTACGATCCGTGGCTCTACCATTCATTCGATCCCTGCGGAACCCTACATTTCAGCAGGCTAATGCACGACCGCATGTTGCAGGTCCTGAACGGGCCTTTCTGGATACAGAAAATGTTCGACTGCTGCCCTGGCCAACACATTCTCTAGATCTCTCACCAATTGAAAACGTCTGGTCAATTGTGGCCGAGCAACTGGTTTTCACAATACGCCAGTCACTATTCTTGATGAACTGTGGTATCGTGTTGAAGCTGCATGGGCAGCTGTACCTGTACACGCCATGCAAGCTGTGTTTGACTCAAAGCCCAGGCGTATCAAGGCCGTTATTACGGCCAAAGGTGGTTGTTCTTGGTACTGATTTCTCAGGATCTACGCACCCAAATTGCGTGAAAATGTGATCACATGTCAGTTCTAGTATAATATATTTGTCCAATGAATACCCGTTTATCATCTGCTTTTCTTCTTGGTGTAGCAATGTTAATGGCCGGTAGTGTATCTAGTCAGACAAATATAGCTTTGATTCATCTATATAAAACAATATTTTGAGACAGATCTGATGACTTCAAATTAATGGAAAGAGCAGAGCGCCACTTGGTGGTCTCCGCCAAGTGTCTCTTCGGTGCGCCACTGCTAGTGACAAACGGACGTGGCGCGGACCACGGAGCGACGCGTCGTGGCCACGCTGTCTCCGCGTGAATTGATTCATTTATTAACAAGGAGGTGGCGCCACGTCCCCGCCAGACGTCTGCGCCACACCATTTCTGGGTGAATTAGGCCTCGAGGTATGTGATACTGCTAAAAAGAAACTGGACCTCCACGTCGCAGTTGGTGTGCAAGGAACGCTGTAGGACCGGCAGAGAAGGAGAATTAAGTTCATAAAGCACGTGAGACGAGCAATAAGCATCCATCCAGTTTCATGCTGAGTTCTCGTCATTGTTTAAAATTGTCTATCACTTGTCGATGCTTACATTCTACTGTCGAAATAGGCCCACTTTTCCATCCAAGAATATTCTCGACATTCGGATCTCGAAATAATGAATTCCATAACTATTTCCGAAATGGAACGTCCCAAGCGCGTAGCTTCAACTGCCGTTCGTCGTTCAGAATCAGCTAATTCCCGTCGTGCGGTCATAATCACGTCGGAAACCTTTTCCATGAATAACCTAAGAAAGGACAGCTCGGCCAACGTCTATGTTGTGTACGCGATACTATCACCATGTGTACATGTACATATCGCTATCCCAAGACTTTTGCCATCTGCCACATGGGACCCAGAAAATATTAGATACAGGCTCCCAGGTGGATGCCGTCTTCTTTGACTTCCGGAAGGCGTTCGATACAGTTCCGCACTGTCGCCTGATAAACAAAGAGCCTACGGAATATCAAAGCAACTGTGCGGCTGGATTGAAGAGTTTTTAGCAAACAGAACACAGCATGTTGTTCTCAATGGAGAGACGTCTACAGACAAAGTAACCTCTGGCGTGCCACAGGGGAGTGTTATGGGACCATTGCTTTTCACAATAGATATAAATGACCTAGTAGATAGTGTCGGAAGTTCCATGTGGCTTTTCGCGGATAATGCTGTAGTATACAGAGAAGTTGCAACATTAGAAAATTGCAGCGAAATGCAGGAAGATCTGCAGCGGATAGGCACTTGGTGGAGGGAGTGTCAACTGACTCTTAACATACACAAATGTATTGTATTGTGAATACATACAAAGAAAGATCCTTTATTGTATGGTTATATGATAGCGGAACAAACACTGGTAGCAGTTACTTCTGTAAAATATCTGGCAGTATGCGCATGGCACGATTTGAAGTGGAATGATCATATAAAATTTATTGTTGGTAAGGCGGGTGCCAGGTTGAGATTCATTGGGAGAGTCCTTAGAAAATGTAGTCCATCAACGAAGGTGGTGGCTTACAAAACACTCGTTCGACCTATACTTGAGTATTGCTCATCAGTGTGGGATCCGTACCAGATCGGGGCGATAGAGAAGATCCAAAGAAGAACGGCGCGTTTCGTCACAGGGTTATTTGGTAAGCGTGATAGCGTTACGGAGATGTTTAGCAAACTCATATGGCAGACTCTGCAAGAGAGGCGCTCTGCATCTTGGTGTACCTTGCTGTCCAGGTTTCGAGACGGTGCGTTTCTGGATGAGGTATGGAATATATTGCTCCCACCTACTTATACCTCCAGAGGAGATCACTAAGGTAAAATTAGAGAGATTCGAGAGCGCACGGAGACTTTCGAGCAGTCTTTCTTCCTGTGAACCATACGCGACTGGAACAGGAAATGGAGGTACTGACAATGGCACGTAAAATGCCCTCCGCCACACACCGTTTGGCGGCTTGCGGAGTATAACTGTAGATGTATATAAGTGTATGTGGTTGTTGTTGTTGTTCTTGTTGTTGTCGTCTTCAGTCCTGAGACTGGTTCGCTGCAGCTCTCCATGCTACTCTATCCTGTACAAGCTTCTTCATCTCCCAGTACCTACTGCAGCCTACATCCTTCTGAATCTGCTTAGTGTATTCATGTCTTGGTCTCCCTCTACGATGTTTACCCTCCACGCTGCCCTCCAATACTAAATTGGTGATCCCCTGATAGAACATGTCCTACCACCCGATCCCTTCTTCTAGTCAAGCGGTGCCACAAGCTCCTCTTCTCCCGAATTCTTTTCAATACCTCCTCATTAGTTATGTGATCTACCCATCAAATCTTCAGCATTCTTCTGTAGCACCACATTTCGAAAGTTTCTATTCTCTTCTTGTCTGAACTATTTATCGCCCACGTTTCACTTCCATAAAAGCCTGCACTCCATACAAATACTTTCAGAAACGACTTCCTGACATTTTTCTTCTTCAGAAATGCTTTCCTTGCCATTGCCAGTCTACATTTTATATCCTCTCTACTTCAACCATCAGTTATTTTGCTCCCCAAATAGCAAAACTCTTTTACTACTTTAAGTGTCTCATTTCCTAATCTAATTCCCTCAGCATCACCCGACTTAATTCGACTACATTCCATTATCCTCGTTTTGCTTTTGTTGATGTTCATCTTATATCCTCCTTTCAAGACACTGTCCATTCCGTTCAACTGCTCTTCCAAGTACTTTGCTGTCTCTGACGGAATTACAATGTCATCGGCGAACGTCAAAGTTTTTATTTCTTCTCCATTGATTTTAATACCTACTCCGAACTTTTCTTTTGTTTCCTTCACTGCTTGCTCAATATAAAGATTGAATAACATCGAGGATAGGCTACAACCCTGTCTCACTCCCTTCCCAACCACTGCTTCCCTTTCATGTCTCTCGACTCTTATAACTGTCATCTGCTTTCTGTACAAATTGTAAATAACCTTTCGCTCCCTGTATTTTACCCCAGGCACCTTCAGAATTTGAGAGAGAATATTCCAATCAACATTGTCAAAAGCTTTCTCTGAGTCTACAAATGCTAGAAACGTAGGTTTGCCTTTCCTTAATCTTTCTTGTAAGATAAGTGGTAGGGTCAGTATTGCCTCACGTGTTCCAACATTTCTACGGAATCCGAACTGATCTTCCCCGAGGTCGGATTCTACCAGTTTTTCCTTTCGTCTGTAAAGATTTCGCGTTAGTATTTGGCAGCTGTGACTTATTAAAGTGATAGTTCGGTTATTTTCACATCTGTCAATACCTGCTTTCTTTGGGATTGGAATTGTTATATTCTTCTTGAAGTCTGAGGGTATTTCGCCTGTGTCATACATCTTGCTCACCAGATGGTAGAGTTTTGTCAGGACTGGCTCTCCCAAGGCTGTCAGTAGTTCTAATGGAATGTTGTCTACTCCGGGGGCCTTGTTTCGTCTTAGGTCTTTCAGTGCTCTGTCAGGCTCTTCACGCAGTATCATATCTCGCATTTCATCTTCATCTACATCCTCCTCCATTTCCATAATATTGTCTTCTAGTATGTGGTACTTTTTGGTACTTTTTACATAAACGCGACGAAGCTTTTTAGGTTTATTACTTTGACTGTACCATACTGACATATGTTGGCCCACGTGATTGGAAAAATTGTTTGTAATTAGATGCTGAGGTCTGTAACTGGAACAAATATTTAGAAAAAAGGAACTGTGAGTGTCGCTCTCATGCTCTCCATGCGGTTGTCATTGGGGAGACGAGTAAGCCTATGTTCTACGAATCCCAAGCACCATATCGGTCTACAGGGGGGTTGGAAGAAGCAGACCTGACAGCGCTTTACGTGAACGAAAGGAAATTTCAGTGGCACATTCCACTTCGTGTTTGCAGCAGCGCTGGCGGCCGTGTGACGCCGTGTTTATTGTGGTTTGCCCAGAGGAGCAGGGCGTTGTTCGCGGCGAGTGGAGGCGAGAAGGCCTGTGCAGCAGCCACCGACATTGTCGGAAGATAACATTACGGGCCCACTGCGGCCCCGGCCTGCGACGACAAATTGGCTGGATGCCCGCGGGGAAATCACACCGCCGTGTCCAGACGTGACGACGGGCGATGCGCGCGTTTCGACGGAGGAGCAAGCCACGCCACGGTACAACGCTCCGACAGCGAGAGCCGCGTATCGGACGTTCCTCAAATCTGGGTCGAGTGTCTTGTTATGACGGCCTTGCAGACACGACGTAACAGGTCGCGCACTTTATGACATACGCCACGCGAGGTGCCTGGAGAGTGGGAGACACGGCGTGCCTTTCGCTCGCTCGTCTCGTCGGCATAGGATTCATCGGGGTTGTTTTGGCGGCATAGTCTAGGACTCTACAGTTGGAAAGAGTGATCTCTTCGCTCGATTTCATCAAAAAATTTCTGACAAGCAACATACCCTGACAGGACAAGAGTCACGGGATAGCCAAAATGCGCATATACAGGCAGCGGTAGTATAGCGTCCACAAGGTATAAAAGGGCAGTGCATTGGCGCATCTGCACCGGAGTAAATCAGGTGATAAACGTGAAAGGTTTCCGACGTGTTTGTAGCCGCACGATGAGAATTAACAGTGACACGCCAGGGTAGCTGAGAGAGCTAACGCGCTGCTTCCTCGACTCGGGTAGGCGCGCCGGCCCCGGATCGAATTCGTCCGGCGGATTAACGACGGGGGCAGATGTGCCGGCCAGCCTGGATGTGGTTTTTAGGCGGTTTTCCACATCCCGCTAGGTGAATGCCGGGTTGGTCCACATTTTCCGCCTCAGGTACACGGCTCGCAGACATCTGAACACTTTCGCACTATTCCATGGATTGCCGGCCGGAGTGGCCGAGCGGTTCTAGGCGCTTCGGTCTGGAACCGCGCGACTGCTACGGTCGCAGGTTCGAATCCTGCCTCAGGCATGGATGTGTGTGATGTCCTTAGGTTAGTTAGGTTTAAGTAGTTCTAAGTTCTAGGGGACTGATGACCTCAGATGTTAAATCCCATAGTGCTCAGAGCCATTTGAACCATTTTTATTCCATGGATTACACTTGACAACGACAGTTGGCGTGCACTAATTCTGTCCCTGGGGGGGGGGGGGGGGGGTACGGGGTGGAAGGGCAGGAAGGGCATCCGGCCACCCCTTAAACACTAACATGCCAAATCTGATTGACAGTGGCTGACCCTGCGGGACAAGGCTCAAGCGATAGCGATAGAATAGATGGGAATTAACAGTCTTTGAACGCGGAATAGTAGTTGAAGCTAGAGGCATGAGAAATCGTTATGAAATTCAACATTCCGGGATTCACAGTGTCAAGAATATGCCGAGAATATCAAAATTCAGACACTACCTTTTACCACGGACAACGCAGTGAACAACGTCCTTCACTTAACGACCTAGAGCAGCGACTTTTGCGTTGAGTTGACAGTGCTGTCAGAAAGGGAATACTGTGTGAAATAATCGCAGAAGTCAATGTGGGACGTACGACGAACGAATGTGTTAGGACAGTGCGGCGAAATTTGGCGTCAGTGGGCTGTGACAGCAGACGACGCGAGTGTCTTCTCGAACAGCACGACATCGCCTGCCGCGCCTGTACTGGGCACGTGGCGTATCGGTTGGACCCTAGGCGACTGGGAATACGTGTCCTGGTCAGACGAGACCCGATTTCAGCCAATAAGAGCTGATCCGAAGTTCGAGTATGGCGCAGGCCACACGACACCATAACGCAGGTTGTCAACAAGGCCTGGTGCGCACTTGCGGTGGCTCCATAATGGTGTGGGCTGTGTTTACATGGAATGGAGTGGCTGGTCTAGTCCAACTGAACCGACGATTAACTGCAATGCCTATATTCGGGTACCTGGAGACCATTTGCAGCCATTCAGGGACTTCATGTTCCCAAACAACGATGGAATTTTAATGGATAAAGTGAGCCATCTCGTCGGGCAACAGTTGTTCTCGATTAGTTTCTAGAACATTCTCCACAATTAGAACGAGTGATTTGGCCACGCCGATCACCCGACATAAACACCAACGAACACTTGTGGAACATAATCTAGAGGTCAGTTAGTGCACAAAATTCTGCACCGGCAGCAATTTCAGAATTGTGGACGGCTATAGAAGCAGCGTGGCTCAGTATTTCTGTAAGACTTCGAACGACTTGCTGAGTCTGTGTCACGTCGGGCAGCTGCACTACGTCGGGCACAAGGTGGTCTGACACGGTATTAGGAGGTCTCCCATGACTTTGTAGTGATTACTCAGAGTTACACTGAGACGGCAAACACCACCCAAAAGCAACAAAGGTGGAGTACTACGTCAGATTTTGATAGTGGAGGCCATTTCGATGTGAGAACTTTTACACTCTCAGTTGATTGCTCATTTATGTCATACTACTGACAACGTGAAATAAACTTTTCCCATCATAGGTTTCACAGCGTCAGAAAACTGTCAGCTGTTGTAAAGCATATAATGGTCATAATACGCTAAGTTGGTATTTTTACTGTATTTTCCTCCGGAATCTAGAATCAAGTGGACATTGTATATCAACGATGAAATCGGACGCCAACTTTAGATGAGGCGCTATAGTCGTGTCCGCTGAACTGATAAGCCCTGTTGTTACCGCAGTAAACATTTTACTTAAGATAAGTAAGCAGACATCATCATTCGTGGATTTAGTGTACAGCCACCTGCATCAAAGAACACAAAAATATCTCTTGCGTTTTGCTCAGCTAATGAAGCCACTGCATATGGCCCAACAATTCTGGTTACTGTATGTTATCTCTTCTTTAATGGTCAGTATCTTTGTGGTCGTGGACTTAAAGGCTTAACATTCCTTTAAGTAACGTAATAGGAGTATAAAATTACCTATTTAAAATTTAAAGGAAGTTTATACTATTTCAATATAACCTTTATAGAATTCTTTAAATCTATTTTTGTGAAGTATTGCGTCTGAGTTGTGTCACTGTTTTTGCCTGGGTGCGATATGTGGAATGAGCGACGTGGCGTCGTTACGGAGATAATGGTCTCACAGAGGGAAGGACGACGTTCAAATTCCCGTCTGGCCAACCATATTTGGGTTTCCCGTGGTTATCCTCAACTGCTTTACACAAATGCGGTGATGGTTTCTGTTCTTTCATAAGTCTTACTTGGAGACTAGAATTCTAGACCCACAGGATGTGTAAATGTATACATGATCTTACGTTTCACTTGTCTGTAGTACGTCAATAATTCCTCCTTTTTCCTTACGTTACGTACTATACTGTATGCATTTTCATTGGTTTACCTATAAGGTCGCACCTATGCATCTATATATACTCGCACCCCGTAAATATGAATCTGTTAAAAAATGTTGGCGGCTTCAGTAGACTGTTGGCGGCTTCGGTAGATTGTCGCCATTTGATAAAACTGGCCACTATCGATGACGAATAGCGTAGCAAGGAGCTGAAAAAATGTCTCTTTGATCCGTTACGCTGCCTGTTTTAGGATTCGTTGTCAAGATTAGTCGAACGCTAGACATGCTCTATGCTGAGTGCAGAGAGCTTACTACTGAGATTTCCTGATGTATAAAGGATGTTACAAAAAGGTACGGCCAAACTTTCAAGAAACATTCCTCACACACAAAGAAAGAAAATATGTTATGTGGACATGTGTCCGGAAACGCTTACTTTCCATGTTAGAGCTCATTTTATTACTTCTCTTCAAATCACGTTAATCATGGAATGGAAACACACAGCTACAGAACGTACCAGCGTGACTTCAAACACTTTGTTACAGGAAATGTTCAAAATGTCCTCCGTTAGCGAGGATACATGCACCCACCCTCCGTCGCATGGAATCCCTGATGCACTGATGCAGCTCTGGACAATGGCGTATTGTATCACAGCCGTCCACAATACGAGCACGAAGAGTCTCTACATTTGGTACCGGGGTTGCGTAGACAAGAGGTTTCAAATGCCCCCATAAATGAAAGTCAAGAGGTTTGAGGTCAGGAGAACGTGGAAGCCATGGAATTGGTCCGCCTCTACCAATCCATCGGTCACCGAATCTGTTGTTGAGAGGCGTACGATCACTTCGACTGAAATGTGCAGGAGCTCTATCGTGCATGAACCACATGTTGTGTCGTACTTGTAAAGGCACATGTTATAGCAGCACAGGTAGAGTATCCCGTATGAAATCATGATAACGTGCTCCATTGAGCATCTAAACTAAAATGAGCTCTAACATGGAAATTAAGCGTTTCCGGACACATGTCCACATAACATCTTTTCTTTATTTGTGTGTGAGGAATGTTTCCTGAAAGTTTGACCGTACCTTTGTGTAACACCCTGTATACGAGAACCTCTGCAGTGACTCATAATAATCTCAGGAATATGTCTCTCAGACTCTGTAATCAAGGAGAGTGGAGCGCAGTACTGACTATGAAAAGGAATCTCTGAAAGACAGAAGCATTAGAGGTATTAGGGCAAAGAGCAAATTCCAAATGAATAATCGTTTCGTATTAAGCGAGAGTGGCCGGAAGACTGGGGTGGTGGTACAACATGGTAGTGTGTCTGTGTTGTCTTTCGCACTGACAGAGAGAAACCGTAGGTGAAGCTTGTTACGAGAAACTTTAAAACAGATGCGGGAATGCGCGCGTGTCTTTGTTGTGACGTTAGCAGCAGGCGCGCGTTTTGGCAGCTGAGAGGCGGGTCGGGCCGAGGCAGGAAGGACTCAGTGTCACCCTGAGAGGCGCTGTGATTGGCAGATGCTCTAAGTATGAGAATCTTAGACCGCAAGTTAGATAAATGACGGCAATGACCGTGTGGTGGAAAAACGTTGCCGTTAACGGGAAACTGAGTGGTATCCGCCATAGCCGACTTGATTAGCCAGGACACATTTCAAACATGACAAAATTTAATAGAAACTAAACGCAAAGAGTGTCAGACAAGCCAGTATGATGGTTACAAAGACAAAATTAAAACGAGTGCATGGGTGAAAACGCGCACTCGACACGAACTGTAATTTTTAAGTTATTTAATGTTGAATATTTTATGTATATACTCTTCAAAAATTAAATCTCCGTAAGGACTTAAGCGTTTCTTACAAACATAGTACCTGTGATTACGTCTCAGTGAGCGCTATCGAACTGTCATGGTGGATTTCTGTTAATATCATCTTCTTAGAACTGCAAATTAGAATGTACATCCCACACATAAAACCTGAATTTTCTCATAAATGATATATGAGATATTAAAGGTGATGGCTGCATTACTCATTAGATATAATTAGGGATGTATAATTATCTTTAACTGTTTATTTTTTATTACATAATACAAAGTAGCATCTACATGGACAGAAAGAACTACCAATAGAATTAGAAATCTGAGGAAATGTACGTGCTAATTCATGCATGTATAGTGCATGTATACATAACATTGAATTTACTGTTTCAAGTATGTTTCGGATGTGTTTTCGTTTGACTCACGTCAGTGCAAGGGTTTAAATAGCAGAGGCCATTTTCACATGAGACTTTACTTCGCATTTGTCTGGTGGTCGTGGTTGGGGTCTGGAAGAGACAGGATTTGTGTGTGGGAGTGTGTTGCGTCGTGCTTGAATCACAATCGTTTCTAAGTATTTAATATTTCGTGTTTGTTGATAGTGGGCACACTGAAATAATTTCGTCTTGTGGGGACTTGTAAAATATCGCGTCAGCTGAATTGGTAGCGTTGGGGTTTGTGATATTCGTGTGTGTCGATAGCAAATACTCTAAAATATTTTTAACGTGTAGACTTTGAATATTTCAGATTAGGTGACTTATTTGGGACTTTAAAAACTTTTCTGCAGCTAATTTTCAGTGATCTGCACTTGGAATTTTGTTAGTTCGCAATTACAGAACTTTAACTTTAGAGTTGTGCCAAAGGAAATTTAATCATTTTTCGTACATTTTACAGAAGTTTGCGCGAATGTGTGATACTGTTCCTTCTACTTAAGCCCTTGCTTGCAGTAATGAATGATTAATAATTGTGGTAAGTGATACTTTATTTTCTGAAGTAAACTCAATCTGTTAAACTTTAAAAAGCTATGAAAAGTGCACTTTATTTCACTGCAAATTTCTGCCTGCATTTATTGAACTTTTGACTGAATTTCTTTAGGGTTATTGTGTGACAGATGTTCTGATTGGCCTCTGAACAGTAAGTAGCCAACACTTAAGAAATCCAATCGCCTATTACGGAGGCCCTGTAAACACTATTTTTCTTGCTTTACCATTCACTACGTGTGCTTATGCACGTGGGGACCCACGAGTCATTGAATGAACATTTGTTTGGTGGATCAACAACAGTTATCAAGTACATTTCTATCCGCATAAACACATAGGATGGTCTCGTCCGATAGACAGCGAAATAACATTCAATATTATTCTATCCGCCACTTCGCAAAGTACAGGTACATCCCTGCACAGGTGTGATAATTGCTTTCACGTGACGTAGATCTTACTCGAGGTATTTGAGCACGACAGGACGAGGTACTAACATAGTTACGACTGTGGGGATAATGGAACGCTGAACGAGGTTATTCGGCTATGCATTCATTTTTTTATGTGTACAGAACGTATATTAGATTTTGTTTGTGATTACATTTCCCCATAGGTGTAGTTGCAGTCGACAGGCTTTTCCTATTTCATTTTGTGAAAGTAACAAGCAAATGAAGACAAATACTTCATGTTTCTCCAGTTTCTCATAGGTAGTGTCAGAAGACTTAAGAAATCCGTTAGTGATCCTCAGCCTTACATTCTACTCCCTTAATATATTCGTGAATAATACTTGTGTGACATCCTCAAGGGTGCAGAGTTTAATTTAACTGTATGGCTAAAGTATAGGAACACTCAATTGGAATGTGGTATTGTGTTTACCAAATAATTTATTATTAAGACGTTAAAAAGTTTCACAACGATTTTTTGTGTGTTTCAGAGACTAGAGAGAAGTGAATATTAGATCATACTACATCCATTATAGGGCTGCTCTTGTGCAGAGATAAGGGTCCGAAGTACAAAAGAGGTTTTTGGTTATTACTGAATAAAAGATTTGCTTTTTATTTTTATCACCGTCACTTTTTTTACTCTCATTACACAATTTTCTTATCTAGTATATTCACTGTTTTATCCATCCTTCCGACGTAGGTTCTTGTATATTGACTGGATTCTTTCATGGGATTATGATTGAATGCAACAAGTTACAAATTGTAATTCCTGTACTTCTGTTCCTGGAATAGTATTCATTCGTTCTCTATGTATTTCCTTTCACAACTGTTGTTTTTCATTATAGTCTTCGTTTCTATTTAAACGTACTTTTATTTTTACCTCTTCTCGAATACTTTCACATTGTTCTCTTCCACCTTTCCTATGCCACACTCGTTCGTTTCGGCAACTGCAACGACCAACGATCCATTTTTATTCGTTGCTAAAATAATGCTGACGTACGCACTACAAACTTTAACTTATACACTTTCGAGGATTTAAATTTGAAACTGTCTCACTTCAGTTGGTTTTCTGAAGCAGCCGTGTAGACAGTTGACCATGTTGGCGTACGTCATGCACTGAAGCTCACGCACAGATTTTAGGGGGAGTTTTTACTATAGATCGTAACTTTTACCGTTCATGAGGCGTAAATTCTATTCATGATTTATGTGATCGGGAAATGAACCACCAATCTGCTACAACTGCACTTCGAGATGCCACTGCCTACAAGCAAGCAAACCCGCTGACATAGTCTACTGTTGTTTCTCATTGCTCGCATGTATGTATATCTCTCGCTTCAACCCCCTGGTACCTGTCGAATCACCAGGAAACAATTTTGTGATCTTTCTTAGACCGATGTTCTTTAACCAGTGAAACTAGATTAATATTTGTAGTGCAGTCTTTTTTTCCCCCGTTTCCGCTATATTTTTTCCGTAAGTGCTCATCCTAGGTGCACAATATATACTATCTGATCAAAAGTAACCGGACCTTTATTACTGGACTTTAATACGGAGTGTGTCCTCCCTTCGTCTTATGACAGCTTGAACTCTGCTGGGGACTATTTCAATAATGTGTCTGATGTCCATTGAGAAATGACAGCCCACTTCTCCTCAAGAGCCGAAATCAAATAAGATAGTGATGTTGGACGCTTGGGTCCGGAGCGAAGTCTACGTTCTATGTAATCGCAAAGGTGTTCTTTGGATTTAGGTCGGGGCTGTGGGCGGGAATGTTCAAGAATGTTATTTTCCAGGAACTATTGCCTCAAAAATGTTCAAATGGCTCTGAGCACTAGGGGACTTAACATCTATGGTCTTCAGTACCCTTCAAAAATGTTGCTCTATGCGTTTGTCGTAATGATAAAAAAAATCATTGTTCCGAATTGTTCCTCTACTGTATACATAATGCTATAAAATGTTGAAAGGAGTCTACTGGGGTATACTTATATGTGGCACTCGAATATTGTAATGATACTAATGTAAGCTAAAATGTATTATATTGTAAACCATGTGTGTCTCTGATGGGCTCTATAAAGAGGATCGCTGACTCTGCACGACCACGGAGCCAAAGATACTGCTTCTGTTCTGAGATTGTAGTGTTGGGGTGAGAGAGCGCTTCGCCCACAGCAGTGACAGTGTATCAGTCTGTGAGCGAAAGAGGATGCAGTAGGCAGTTTTTGTGGTGTGCTCTGTAAAGCCACCAAGGATTAGATTGTAATGTAGGAATTTTCTCATACCAATATTTTGTGTTACACCGCAGGTAAAATAGGATGAAATGTAAACTTAACTGCGACAAGAAAGGATTACTGGATTGATATTACAAAGAAGCTTTACGAGTACGTGTGTTATTATAAATATAAATGTGGAAGCAGAAGACTTCTCGCAGGTAAGGTAAAGAAGTAAATTTTTTACTACTTTCCTTTTGTCGTTGGTGCAAATGAGTTGGCTGATAATTGGTAACAGTGAGTTCTACCTCAGAATGTACGTAAACAGATCTGATGTATAGGATGGTTAGATATTTCCCTTTTGTGATGTTTCTAAGATTTTTTTTTAACACAGGTATACGTAATTTGATGATCTGTCGTTATGCATTTTTGTGATGTTAGGTAATACTTGCTGTCTAAATCTCATTATTTGTGTTTACGTCAGCAAAGAAAAGTTAACATTTACTAAAGAGGACGTAGTTTTTCTGAGTAATAAAATTTCAGTTGTCAGATGTTTTGAAAAGCCAAACTTAACTTCGAATACAACCTCACTACTGAAGAAGTCAGTATTAGTAATTCACTTAAATCACTACCGCCTCCCCGTCCAGCTCATATGTTTTTAGAGCCAATGAATCTTTCTTAAATGTTTTCATTTATCAGCCGAAAGAATTTCATGTATATTTAAAAGTATTACGTCCAGCATTGCACACCGCTAAGCCTGTAGCTAGTAGCCTATGTTTTATTCTTCTTCAGGTAAGACAACATTATTTATTTGTTACGTACACAGGGACCAAAGTTAACAGTTCTGATCAGGGCCAGAGGATTCAGTACCTAAGAGACCGAATACATTTTGCAGTGACTGTATTTCTTTATTGGTACTGGGAGTTTCATTGCTCAATCAATTCACATAAAGTTTTGCTAACAACAACACACAGTAAGCATACTACTTGCAGCTACAACACGCTGTACCGTTAACTCCAGTTTTCTACGCATTCGCATTTCAGGCATTCATTTAAACATTTCAACAATTTATAAAGAATCTTACACTAATTTTAAAGAACGTTGCAATGTGTTCATATCCTTCGGCAACTTGCATTTTCTGAAGCGCAATGAGATGATCACACTAACCAAAAAAAAGCACTCCCTATCCCTCCCCTAGTATCTCCTCCATACGTGATTGTTGGTACTACATATGATGACAGGTAACGTTCTCCAGACGTCGTCAAACATAAATCCTTCCGTCGGATTGCCACAGGGTAAAGCGTGACTCATCAATCCAAATCAACTCGTTTCTAGTCATCCACAGTGCAGTAGCGTCTCCTTACACACGATCTCAAGCGTTGAGTACAGAATAGTGTAGCGTATGAGGAGATGACCGACCGCTGTACTCCAATCTTTCCAACCTATGCACAGTTATTGTCCTAGCTGGTCTACTGTTAGCAGTTTGAAGTTCCGCTAGTTTCACGCGAATTTTTACAACCTCTCTCTGCAATGCTCAACGATCCCTTAATGTCAGTAGATGATATCTGCCTGGTCATGACTAACGCTTATTAATAGATTTTTTTTTTTCAGTTGATTGCTTGGTTCAACCTGTAAGTAACAGAGTGCGAATTTTGCGAGGATACACGGGACAAAATCTCTTTCACCGAGTTTGTCTTATTAGATTGATGTGCAAATTTACGTATATCGGCTCAATACCGACCCATGTTGGAGAAGTTACAGCTTAAAGGTTTTCTTCTTCCGTGAATAGTGTTGTATGAGAGTTGTTTCTTAAGTCTATTTTTTTTTAGTGCAGTTGTAATAGATTCATGTTAGTGTGTGGTCATATCTGTGACGTGAGATGTCGAGAAAAGGGAGAGGGTGAAACCCGGTGCCGGCGCATTATTTTCTAATACAAACAAACAAATTATACTTACAGAACTCATATTAAGAAATTTTCGCACCACTAATTGCGTACTGTTTCTGTCTAAACTATTCTTCGTAATGAACGAAGATGTTTCGCGCCAGTTTGTTTCTACAGACAACTCACTTTTTTTTGTCAAACATTCGGCCGTCCATTCAGTATATGGATCATAGACATTCCGCTTCTTTTTTTCTGTGGATGTACTGATTTTTAAGCCCCAGTCCGAAAAACTCGTCCATACACAGCCGTATGACGTAAATGCGTAAACCACTTTATGTTATTTTTCTCGAATTCATGACTGCGCCCACGTTCGCAGCCATCACTGGGAATCTGTTTTCCATTTTTTGCTGCGCTGTGGTCACGGCCGGGAGATCGACAGCTGTTAATTTATATGTTGTCACGTCAACGTCGGTGCCGTCATTTACCATTCGAATCGTTTCACTAACTTCAAACGGTGATTTCGGTGGACTAGCAGCAGCAGCAGCAGGAGCAGTAGCAACAGCAACATTATGTCCGTAAGTAATGGCCTTGCACAAGATAGGGAAAGTGAGAATAGTTTGTCGCTACTCTCGAGAGTGTTGTGCTGCGTTATTTATTTTTATCTATAATTTTCGTAAAACTTTCTGTAACAGTCGTACTGTCAAGAATATTTAATCCAGAATGAGAGAGTAAAATACTATAATCGTAGAATTAAAATGAACTAAAGAAACGGCAGCCATTCATTATTTAATCATTTACTAGCTGAGAAGTGCCCAATTCGCTTGGTCTTTTTTTACATTTGTTTTTGAAGTGGAAAAGATATACAATTAATCGTCTCGTTTGCATAATATCTTACTTATTCAAAGTCTATTCTTATCAACTGCAGTTGGTGATTTGATTTCGGAGGCAATCTACACAAATAATAAATCTGTAAAACTGTCGCTCTGTCTGAACACGCTTCTATCGGACCACGGCAAAAAAGAGATAGCGCGATTAAATTTTTATCCAAAACAGTTTTAACTGCCTGTTTCTCTGTTTGAATACGCTAATCTCTTTCATGGGATATTCACAGGTAGCTTGAGCATAGCTTGGGGTGCCGTACACGCTTTATCTCATCAAAATCGATTCACGGAAAGAAATATGTCGTAATTGGAATCTTTATCCATACTAATGTTATAAATGAGAAAGTAACTGTTACGTTTTCACGACTAACCTGCTGAAGCGATTTCTATGACATCTAATATGGATATAGCTTTTAACCTTGAGGGAAAACACATGTTGCTTTCAACAGTGTGTTGTACAAGATACTTACTGATTTGAAGAATATTACGCAAATTAGGGAAAAATATTTACTCTTTGCAAAACCTACTTACTCTTTGACTTTTGATCTTTATCATATTTGTGAAGATGCTTTTATTGGTTGATATGTACTACATGACGCGATTCAAAGTAATACCTACAATGCTTGTACACTCTTCATCATGTTTAATTCATACTTCCACACTATTGGTTGCTCAATGTACACAGTGTGTAGTGGAAGGTGGGGTATAGCGTAACGTTTCAGTATGTATGTAAGTTATAGTGCTGTAAGCCTTGTGTTCAACATTTTTACAATCGTCATTTGTTACCTCTTGTGGCCGGCGTACTTGGGAATCGATTACAGTTTATGTTTGTTGTGTAGTGAAAAATGTGTGTTTTGAGGCAGGTGAAGTAAATTTTTATCATTATTCTGTCTGTTATTTATATGCATTAAAATTGCTGTAATTCTGAGTATTATGTCCGTAATCGTATACTGGTGCACCATACTGCACTGCGAAAACTTTACAAAGTTTTCCAGTTTCTTCGCAACTTACAGACTTACGAGGCACAGTGTAATAGTTTAATGTGGGGCATAGTGTAACACCGTTACAATGATGCGAACAGTGCAACCTTCGTTCTAGGAGCCACTGACATTGATGAGGCTCAAAGTGAGTCATAGGAAACCCATCTAAGTAATAATATACCGACTGAGGAAGATGCACCACGCCAATATTTGGTTCGTCCTCATTTTTCGAAGTTTCCTTAAAGCTCATGAAAGAAAGATTTTGCAAATCATTCAAGACAGTGGATGTTGGCGCAGGAAAAAAGAATCTGACATGTCCGAAACAATGAAAGACCAAATGTGTGATCCTTTAGGACACTCAGACAATGGAGGTATTTAAGGTCAAAATGAGGATAAAGATGAAATAATTAGACCAGCTGTTCCAGCTGATTATGTTTCAGTTGAGTTTACTGGCAAGAACTCAGATCACTGTATGGCTAAAGTGATCAGGAATGATTATGATAGTCATTATGAAGTGACATTTCTCCATTGTGGGACTAAAAATCTAAACGCATTCCTATGTCCACATACAACTCATACAACATGTGTGTCATGTGTCAGAAAAAAGTGTAGCATTGGTTTTTATTAAAATATTCTGTGCTATTGTGCCATGGTAGTAAGAATTTATCATTATTGGGTTTGAATAAGAAATTCATGTCATCACAGCACAATAGGCTGCAAATTTTAGTAAGAGTGGCACCTCCAGCCATGAAAATTTACATTCCAGCAATGGTTTTGCCAGAACCTGTTTACTTGGGGAAAACTAAAATGCAGCAGTGATGCCTTAAATTTGATGTCAACATAAAATTTTTATGTTGAATGACTAGTGTAAGAAAATTGGAATTATTTTCAAAGATTTTAAATATTAATTTTGTCTAGCACTTGATTGTAGCTTGTATTCTGAAGCAGTTGCGAATTACGCCAACCAATTGGAATGTAGTTTTCCGTGCTTGCTACACAGTACGCTGGGACACCTTGTAAATGTTTACATTGATATTCAGTATTCTCAATAAGTTCACCAATTACCAAGCCTCACAGACAAAAGCATTGCTATGCGAGAACAGCTGCAGGTTACAGCTAGTAACAAATAAGTTCCGTGTTGCGCAACACGACAATGCGAAACACACAGTATTTTGTACAACAAACGCCATTATTCTACATTCACACTGCCCCGATGAAATTTTGCCCTTGTGTTTTACTGACAGTGATGCTGTACGCCAATATTACCAGAAATTGGAGCCTTTTAAATCTGAATAATCTGAAGTTAGTTGAAACAAATGGAAATCCTGGTGTCAATACTGACTTGCCTTTTTCTTTTCCGGTTAATATTTCACTCCTTCGTTGTTCAGAAGAAGCTTTTATGTGAGGGCATACTGATAAGTTTAAAGAATTTAGAAATTCTGTTGGAAGTTTGAGCTGTTGACTTGGAGCATAATTTTACCTGTTGATCTAAATATTTATTCCCTCCATGGTTTCATATTCTGTAGTCACTGATTTGTTACTAAAATTGTTCGCACAATCATTCGTTGTTTACGTGTTTTCTGTATACAAGCGGGTTCACATTTTCGATGAGCCATTCCTCTTTCTTTGTTACGTTGCACAACTCATTGGTTAATACGATTTTTCCAGAGTGGGTATCACTGCGATGTATGCCGAAGTTGTACTCTGGAAGCTTTTAGAATACTGTGGAAATTATGAAAATATTTGCTAACATTAGAGTTTATTCATAAAAGCTCGTAAGCATTATAGAATAACCTCGGACTTTATACTCTGAAAAATACGTTGATGGAAAGAGACAAAAGACGTTCTATTAAACACCTCGATGTGATGACCGCTTCAGACTACAGCCGCAACATTCAGCGTCGCACAGCGACTACAGTGCACAACGGGATAACAGAGTACCAGCAGACGCAAAAACCACTGAACGACGATGGATGGTTTAGGAAGCCAATTGCACAATATCGGTTTCTAGCGCTCTCTCTCAGTTCATCTTTAGTGGCAATATATGTATTTCAACCAGAAATATTTCTGTTTTTATTCCGTTCTTTCACCTTAACTTTATTGTTTGACTTAACACCGATTTCACTTGTTATAAAGAGCAAGTGGAAGTACAGGGGTCCTTGAATGCATTAAATCACGGGAAAAGAATATGAATGCAGAGGGGCTAAAATAATGTTTGTATTTACTTACAGTTTGGATTTCAGTAAACGACTTGTGGAACGTTACGAAGTATCGCTTTTTGTCCCCATTCCATGTTTTAAGAAATTCAACTAATGTTCTTGAGTTCTCAAACTGCCCAGTCTTTATTACTATTATTCGCAGACAACGCCCATGTACGAGTTCAGTGACTTGAACAATCGAGTGAAAACTCGATATCGGTAGCACAGAATTACTTCGTAGGGGCAGGCGTAGTAGTTGGAGAAGTTATTTTGTTTTTATTTCATCGTCCCGATGTGACGAGCGTTCAATCGGCGTCGATAACCAAGATTTTTCTTCTAGGCTTGTCGTGCCACGTGTCACCTTTAACTTCACGATATTGTCATGCACGCCCTCTACCTGGCAACGAACTAAACTTCTCTGTGTGTTGTCATACGACTATAGGACTAATCAGGAATAAAATATAGTCTAAAAACTGCATCGAAGATGATTGACGTTCAACATCAACAGTTGGCAGTCTGCGAGTGGTTTCGTTTCGGATGTGAATCATTTCCATAGCTTTCAAGGTTTCAGTATCAGTTGGTACAGAAACGAATAAAAGTATTTTTAAGAAGCAAGGAGCTGTACTCTCTGCTGTTGAACTAAAATATTTTTTTAGGTAAAACATTGAGTTATGATATTTGCAGATAGCTGCTGGTAGACGAGATGTACCAATGATACTTCTACAGATTTTGAAGCCGGATTATTTACGTTAAAACAAGAATGAAGTCCATATAAACAAAGCCCAATAGTATTTCTGTTGTGTACCAAACTTACGAGGCACACAGCACGCCAAAGAGCGTGCTGTCAGCCGGAGACTATATTGGTTTCACTTTAGTACTGGCGGAGATGGAAATCCTTCGGCCTTTGGGGGTGGAGCACCAGCACAGCCACCGACCCGTCCCGACACCCACACCATACCATTATCACGATACAACGGGGACTAAACGAGGGGAAGAAGACACAAGAAAAGTGGAAACAAAACAGGGACTCAAATTCCAGAGAAAAGTTCAAGGACTCATCCCTGAGAGAGAAAACCACTTTCGCGAAGAAAACCGAGAACAGACAAACATGCGAGGGTCGTTCGTTACCACCCGAAGCAAGGAAGTTGGGAAGGCATGTTTAATGCGAAGGGCCAAGAGGTGGGGGCAGTCCACCAAAATATGATCACTGTCAGGGGAGCCCTGGAATTAAGAATGGGGGGGGGGGGGGAGGGACGGCGCAATATGAAGACTGAAGACAACGGTAGATTCTCGCCGGGAGAGGCATGGCAAAGGGAAGAACGCCATATGGTGGGAGTCTCCTTGATGGTGCGAAGGGGCGGTCCGTGACTGAGCAAAAAGGGATCTGATGTAAAGACGGGTCATTCGGCAAACTGTTTCTTGGCGAGCAACCCAGACTGCAGAACAGGAGGACATTGTTTTAGTTCTAGCAGATGAAAGTTCCACTAATCATATTGTATCCTGGTTAGGAGTCTAGGGGCCAAGACTACACCTCACTCCTCCGAACCACAGTGTTATCGATGCGGTGGAACAACACCAACGACCATACGAACTAAGCGCACGATGTGGAGGGATCAGGCGTTTTCAGCGTCTCCGGGGTATCTTTCTTTCTCTCCTCCACTGCCTACAGCGATTGGAACTGTTGCGAGGGCTTACCCCTTTTGGCGTAGGAACGGAAGCAGCACTTTCAGACCTGGCTCCTTCAGCCACTGACTGGTGTAGTATTGCTAGTCGTAGATTACTATGGAGCGGATTCCCAAAAGGAAGCCCTGTTATTGGTAGACGCTGGAGGACAATGCTGCTTCTCCAGCTGGGTGGCAAAAGCCCAAGGCTGAAGATGGTGTCGTAGGAACCAGAAGAGGGGAGGGCTGATGTCTTCCATGCTCGAACTTACTTCGCGACTACCAGAGGTCACTATTGAGAAAGTAAATACGCGAGGTACTCCAGATGCCACAGCAGTGGCAAAAGTCGATATCATGGAGACCCGATGTAAAAAATCGTATTTTTACGAATTTCAAAATAGGAGACGCAATCGGTAGCTGGATTATGCGTTCTTTAATTAGGTAGCGTACTTCTGGAATCATTTCCGCAATTAACGCAGATAAGTGGCAGCTCACATGGTGCGCTTTTTTAAGCGGTTGACCGCAGTTTCCGCAAATCGGGTCGTCAGTAAGCTGGGAAGACATTTGCCTGAAGCGTTACCGTTTAAAACACTGCATAGGGTTTGGAAATATGGCTCTCTATCGTAGCAGTAAACCACGGTTTTGATCTTCTCTGGAGGTGAATCACCTCAAAAGCGATGATTAATTCTCTGGCGTTAACCTTGTTGTCTGGCGGACATCGACGACCACGACGTATAAGGGGGATCCCGCGGTCCTCCAGGTGTTCGCGAAGCTCTTCATCCGTCTGCCATATTAAGTTCTTGTGAGAAATTAAATCCAATATCATCTTTAGGCTCTGATTGGGTGTTACAGTAACGGGTACATCGCCAAGCTTCTTTCAGGTCGTATAGGATTCGGCAGTTTCTTTAAGATAGAACCACCTGATGCTTTACTGAAGGAGAGTTCTCCAAATAAGTTTTCAGTATTGTCCACAAGAACGTTGGATTAATACAGACAAAGGACCCTCCATCCGTGCGGGTGGAAATCGAACGGAGGAAACGAAGTTTCCCCACGGCGAGGCACATGAGGCAATGTTCTTAGGGTCGTAACGATCTGCACCTAAGAATTCCTGGGTCTCTGATGAGAGCGCCGGAGCTTGATGGTCGCCGGTTGACAGCCTAGGTCTTTTAACCGTACCAGATATCCGTCATGATACCACCTACTACGAGCGACGACTCTCCCAACGGGCGCCACCCAGACAGAGCAGAAATTAACCTGGCCTGGTGGCCACTGTCCGGTGTCCTGATGCTCCCAAAAGGAGAAGCACCTACTCTTCGGCATGCGTGGAAGATAATAGCACACGTATCAACTGTGCGTTCAGGGGGGGGGGAGGGGGAGGGGTAGAACTCTACACGGGTACATGACGACCCCCATGTGGACGGCCGAGGGGCGATCTTCCCGACACGGCCCTCACCCCTATACAAAATTTTGAAATAGTGGAGTGGCCGAAAAGAAGTTAATCGAAACATGTGGTGTAAGGTAATGAAACAATGTGGCAACAGCCATCATGGACGTCCTTATAGGCAAGCTAGGTGGGCAGCAGGGAATTTGTCCTAGAGGCTAAGTACGACAAAAGATACAGACAGAGAGTAAGATTGCAGCACAGGAAAGGAAGTAGTCAATGGCTTCGGACCCCATGATCATCATGCTCGTACTCACGAAGAAGTTATGAGCTCTGGGCGAGATTTTGATGCTGATAGTAATCCAAAAGATTAATATCATCGGAAAGTGCTGGTCATCAGTAGTCAAATGTGTACTGGAAAAATGTGATCTAAGTGTGGTGAAGCTCCACTATACCTGAAATTATGCTGCTGCTTATATGCAGGGCCACCTCCTGCCGCAAATCAGGAAGTGTATATGAATAACATTCTTGTAGACAGCTGCTGCAAGGCGTCATGTCTATTCTGAATCGAGAATTTTCATCCGCCTATTATGCACGAGTGAATAGAAACAAGCTGAGGTCGTTTTCAACAACTGGTGAGAGTTTATGGCTTTATTACATCAATAACAAGTGAAAAACTAAGGACATCTAGTGTGAGTAGCCCGCTCCAAAATTTGAGAAGGTATTTGTGATATCCTCTGTATACTAACGGGAACACACAGTAGCACTACAGTGCGTTGGCAATGGTAACCGTATTCGAAAAAGAGGGGTCGTTTGGTTATATTTAAATGTTAGTAGCTAGAAGTTGCTATTGATTGTTTAGGAAGTCGCAGAAGTCTTTGTTTTGACATACTAGTTGTATGACAGTGACTGCAATCAGGGAACAATGGCTTCGAAAATCGTTGCTCCCGCCAGTTGCAAGTACCTTCTGTAATTAAATTCTTGGTCGCCTCATAATAGACAGTTTATCAAATTCATCAGGAGTCTTGCCTAGCCCACGTGCCTAATGAAGGAAAGGTCAGATAACGATGTCGAAACCAAGTTGCCGTAGAAATGTACGTGGTGTAGAGCGAAGTGACAGTCTCTGTGTCCAGAGCAGTGAAATCGTCGAACAAATGGACCATAAACTGCGGTTTTGTCGACGACTGAAGATTAGAGCTTTCACTATTGAACTTCCTCGTGTTGGGCACAACCCTGTTTACGCGACTGTCATGTAAAATCTGGAAAATCTCAAATTGTGTGCAAGCTGGAAACAAAAAATGCTTATCGAGCGAGCAAAGAAGATTAAGCAGATGGACCGCTATCGTGCAAACAGGGATACTTTGTTGTACCACATCTACAGGAGGGGGGGGGGGGAGAACCTTAAACCTTACACTATATCACAATCAAAACAACAATCAATACAGTGGCGCAATGTAACTTCGTCAAAACCAAAAAGTTGAAGCAGTCTTCTTACTCGAGTAGGAACACGATGGCTACCGTTTCCAAGAAAGAAAACGGCGTTTATAGCTGATTTCACGGAATATGTGATTTAGCAATTACAACTGAGAAGCAGGCTAGTGCAATAAGCCTACCAAACTGAGATGTGACCTCCAATATCGACGGTACGGGGAACTGTCGTCCGTGATAGAGTATCTTCACAATACGCGTCCACCCATCGCTGCCCGTACGATGTGTAATATTCAGCACTTCTGTTGGGAACTTTTCGATGATCCCCTCTACAGTTCCGATCTCCCATTTAACGTCTATTACCTCTCCATGCACTTGAAGCAATGTCTTGGTGAACATCGGTCTGACGATGGTGAGAAATTCAAGACCGACGACGTCAACTGGTTCAATCCCAAGCGGAGGACTTCCATGATTGAAATGCTGGTGTAGCTTTGCGAGAGTAATAGGATGTGAATTTGTAGGAAACTAAAACCACTAATGAAAGGTTTTTATAACGAATTTCTTTTTCAATGAACACTCGTCTTTTCTTTCAAGATTTTAAGAGTCATGGAACAGGAAGACCCGCCAACAATCAATTGGAATTATTGTAGGCAACGAAGTTCGGACACAAGTTGGAAGCTGTTTTTCCGAGATTTCATATCGATCATTTGGTTGTTAGAGAATCTGGGTACATTAAACGTATTGGCGAGTGTTTTACTTGAACTGAACTGCAACAAGGTATGCAACTCCTTTAACATCTGAGGTGTGTCTGCACTGATATACGATAATAGGTTTCGGAAATAAACACATGATATTTTTGACAGAAGTTTCTATGATGAAGACAAGAAGAAATGCAGTGATCAAAATATTGAACGGAAAGAAATGGGAAGAGGTGACTGACAAAATAAAGACCAAGCATGTAGCGTGTTTAGAACTCTAATTTTGCTCGGCAGAGTTGGTATACAGGATGTTCGGAAATTCCCGTTACACACCTCTAGGACTTGTGGAGGACAGTGAGTACACAATATTTTGAATAGGAACCCATACCCGGAAACGTACGGTTTCAGTTTTACGACGGTTTCAGTTCAGAAATGTAATGCGTCTACGTCTGCTGAGAGAAAAAGGTAAGTCTCAGAGTTGCTTGTCCTGGTATGCAATGGGGTGGAACGGATGACGTGTACTACGTCAGCCGGTCACCTGATGTCACTTATCGTCTGCCTTGTTATGAGACTCCTGTAGAGACAGAGGATGATCTACTGGCAAGAACTCAGGCCCCTGCACTAAAAATTGAAGAGACACCAAACAGGATGGAGTGTGTGTACCAGAATATGTTTCGTAAGTCCAATGTCTGTCTGTAACAACGTTGGTGGTCGCCACATCGAGCCGCTGTTGTAATACATCAGTACTGTTCTGTACGTATAAAATGAAGTGATAAATGACTGTTTCATTATGTTTCCATTCGCATTGTTACCTAATAACTGTACTGCGTCGCGCCTAATTCAGTTACTCAAGCAGAAGTGAATGATTTAAGCATCTGAATTGAAATCGTCGTATTACGGAAACCGTACATTTCCGCACAAGGGTTCTTGTTCAAAATATTATGTACTCACTCCCCTCTACAAGTCCTAGAAGTATGTAACGGGATTTTCCTAACATCCTGTATGTAGGTTCAAATGGCTCTGAGCACTATGGGACTTAACATCTATGGTCATCAGTCCCCTAGAACTTAGAACTACTTAAACCTAACTAACCTAAGGACATCACACAACACCCAGTCATCACGAGGCAGAGAAAATCCCTGACCCCGCCGGGAATCGAACCCGGGAACCCGGGCGCGGAAAGCGAGAACGCTACCGCACGACCACGAGCTGCGGACCTGTATGTAGGGTTTAGTTCCGTTGAGTATCGATCTTTACTCTTATTGTCGTAACACGGCATCAGTTTATTTTGCAATTTTTTGTGACATAGGGTTTCAGTTTGATGATCTGCAATGTCTGTAAACACGTTTTATAAAATTAACTATATATCGTTAATTGACGAGGCAATTTACATATTTCAGTCATATTGAAAATTTTTTGTTAAAGAATTATTTTAGTTTGTGAAACCAAATATTTAATTGAAATAATTGCAGTAATTCTGTTACAATTCATACATAGGGTAAGGTGGGGTAAATCCGACCGCCCTCTATTTGTGAGAAACGGCAAATCGGAGTGATTTCGCATTAGTGCTACCATATAGAGCATTCGAAATAACGAAAATGTCACCTTTACAGCTTTTCAGCATTTGACATTTAGACACTCAAAAGACAACAAGTGTGCTTTCGATTGTTTCAATTTAATTTTTGTGCGAATTGCATCACTAGATTTACCTTATCAAATAAAACGATCGCGAAACAAACGGTAGGTGATTTTGTAGTGCATTTAGTGACCTATTCAGTGTATATATCGTTTTTGTTGGAAATTTCGTGTAAATTGTTCTTATGTGTGTTAAATGAAAAATGGCATGTTGAGGTAAATCCGACCGCATATTTTTTATCGTTTACCCGTATGGAATTATTTATTTATTGAAACAAAGTGAATTTTTGTTTATTTTTAGGAAAATGGTACGAAATTACAAATGAAAAACGACACAACGCAAACAAAACGATATTCGGCGAGCAGTTGCTGCAGTGCAAATGGGAAAGTCTTTACGAGCTGTCGCTCGTGATTTCAACATTCCGAGATCGACATTGCTATTGCACCGCCGTGCAATGAAATATTTTTTCAATTAAAATTTACCATCAGTTAACTTTCAGTACATTTAGTACTCTAAACATTGTTATTTTTGAACACATTTTGTTCATTTATGTAAAAAAATAATTGCTTATAATTATTTCAGAAAAAAACCGTTGATTTAGAACTATTTCTGTGCAAAATCAGCCAAACAAATAGGGGTCGGATTTTCCCCACCATTTCTGCAAATGGCAAAAACGGGCGTTTCTTAAAACACGGATATCTCAAAAACTATTGATGGTATAACAAAAATATTTTGCAAACAGTTGCTACTTTATATTACCTATACCTTAACGCATATAACGTTAATATCCGACCTCGGATAAGCGTTTTATAGCCACGAGAAATTACTAGGTCGGATTTACCACACCTTACCCTATATTTTGCAAGATATATTTAAGATAAATAATTAGCACGATTACTTTTCTGTTGGAAATGTGTATCTGTGGTTTTCACGCCAACTATGGCGTATGAATGTTTTTTTTCAGTAAATTGTTATGCAGTTTTGGTATGGGTCCATCGGAATATTAAGTTGTGAATAGATGAAACTATTTGTGCAAATGTGCCAAATTTCAAGGATCCAGGGTGCTTGAGGTAGCAGTTTAATAACTGGCTGTAATGAACTAACATTACTTTCTAAGAAAACCAGGTAAGTAAAAATTTAGGTGTACTGCTTACTTCTCAGTCAGTTTTTATTATATTGAGCACACTCATTTACTTTAATAAATTGTATTCACCTGTAAGTTTTACGTGGACAGGGTAGAACGAGGTAGGTTAAATATAGTATCAATATAATAGAAAATTAAAGTGACAGGATGGGAAACAGAAGATAAAAAATGGTTCAAATGGCTCTGAGCACTATATGACTTACCTTCTGAGGTCATCAGTCCCGTAGAACTTAGAACTACTTAAACCTAACTAACCTAAGGACATCACACACATCCACGCCCGCGGCAGGATTCGAACCTGCGACCGTAGCGGTCGCGCGGTTCCAGACTGTAGCTCCTAGAACCGCTCGGCCACTTAGGCCGGCAGAACTAGATAATTTTACAATCTGTGCAATAGTAAAAGAAGAGCAAAGTTCCGTTCATGCTTTGAGAATTACAGTACATACAAGTAGGGAAGGGGGGGAGATATATGGAGCAACGTATCTCCATATATCATTCAAATCGGATGAAGTTTAGGAGCTAAACACTACCAATATAATATGCTGAACCGTTCCACAGTAAAATTCCAGATAGAAGTGCTGTAACCATACAGATTCGTAGTGAATAAGGAAAAATGCGCTTCTCGATTTACGTCCAAAGTGACAGTGTGGTGAGAAGCACAAGCTGGGGAAAACAAATTAGCATTGTTTTCTTCGACGCAAACACTCCCGTTGATAGAGGAATAGCTCCATTCTATTTGTGACTTCTATTACAATCGACAACAGCTAATTCACGACCGTACTGATCTGGCAGAACAGGGCCGTAATTAAGACTGTCTTCACTAGAATCCCGACTTCACGGTTAACTAGAGTTCGTCACGAGTGAAAGGACGTACCTCTACAATTTCTTGCCAGGACACAGGAACGAACGAGGCGCATTCTTAATTGTCACTGACTGATTTCTCTTCGGCTCTGCTTCGCAGGATACGGTTTCTGACCGTGAAAACTGAATCAACCGCGCATTTTTCTTGCAGCGCTGGAAATGCGAGAAAGCAGACCGAATAAATGTTTCAGAGAGAGAAACACAGCTTTCGGAAGCGAGAGCTGAACCGCAGGAGATTTGAGGCTGCCGTCAGTAACTAGGTCAGCTGGGATTGCTGCCATCCATATTCAGGAAGAATGCGATCTCTACGTCTCTAGAGTTATGGAAATTGTGATACTTCAGTTGACCTTAGACTGGCCAGGTTCACGAGAACTAATTAATATGTCGTGAGAATTGAAATTTTGTGGCACGCCGAGAATCGAACCCGGATTTCCTGTTCATCGCGAGCAGTCTCTCTAACCACTGGGCTATCTGGACTCGTCTACAGTACTGATTCAAGCTTTTACAGTCATCGATGTTTGCATCTATGCTTCGTAAGCCATAGTCCTTCAACGTACCCCTTTCCCTAGTGGTACATTCCAACATACACGGCGGAAGAACCACTGGTTTCAAAGTCCGGGAATTGAGGTGAAACATAAGCGGCAGTGGAAGGCTGGGTCTTGCCTGGAGGCCTGCTCAGATAGCGTAATGGTTAACCTGAGTTCGAATCGTAATCTAGGAGAAATTTTTTAAGCTGTCACGATGTATTCATTACTTTGCAGCTTCAGCATATCTGTTCGGGTTAGGCTGATATCAATTCCTGTCACTGCATATTCGTTGAATTCATCCTTATCATCCACTGATTTCACTTCTGTTTTTAATACATATCATAAGAAGCAGCGACGTTTCGGAGACAACTGCCTACCGAAATCAGCTGACATGTTTACAAAGGTGATATTTCTTTGTTCTGTATTCATTCAGGACTGACGGATTATATTTTCGCGCCGAGACAGGTTGATACTGAGATTTTCTTTAAAAGATCGTTCGCAACAATGAAACAAGGTGCAAGCTACTGTCTTGTTAACGCAGAATATATGCTGATATTTTTGTTTAATGATAGGACCTCCCGGTCGCAGGTTCGAATCCTGCCTCGGGCATGGGTGTGTGTGATGTCCTTAGGTTAGTTAGGTTCAAGTAGTTCTAAGTTCTAGGGGACTTATGACCTAAGATGTTGAGTCCCATAGTGCTCAGAGCCATTTGAACCATTTGATAGGACCTCCGTTTTAAGTAGAGTTGCCGTGTGACATAGTATTTACATTTGAGTGCAGCGTGCAATTTTTATTAGTAATTGATACGTGAAGTGGTAACTATTTATTCTTAGGTTAGTGACGGAGTGCCTCTTATTTTGTTAGTTGCTCGGAGTGGTAGAACGCCTTTTGTCGCAATGATCTGAATCATTTAGACGCAGTCAGATACTAAATTCAGGGCCCCAGTCATGGATATTGTGGTGGAACATTGATTATGTCGGGGGATTTCCTCTCACGCCCATAATTCTGCTGATTCACCCGAACAAAGAAAATTTTAAATTTTTTTGTTTATAAGTCGTTGGAGAACTATTGATTGAAATTCATTTTATTAAACTCAGTTTTTCAGTACAGAAGAAGACCCGTCACGTGGTAAACAGCCTGTTAGATTTTAAATTATGAAATCGATTCGCAAATTACTAATACAATTGTACAACGGCTATACGATTTGCTAATAACATGCGAAAATTTGTGCCGGACCGTGGCTCGAACCCAGATTTCCTGCTTTTCGCGAACGGTCGCTTTAACCGCGTCGGCCACTCGAGCACATGTCCAGAACCGACCCATAGTGCACACATACAAGTCGCATGATTCCCACACAGGGAGAGACATTGTTTTACTCGTCAGATTGTCCTGTGATATGAAATGCAGTATGGCAGTGTCTATAGTTCGATGCAATGCTCCTAAGGAAAAACTACCCTATACGCAATCTCTTCCTACCATAAAAATTTTAAAACAATTATTTAAATTACAAGGTGCCTTTTTCCTGTAGTCCCCTATATTTGGAGTATATCTTAATTTGATAATAAATGGAATCTATTCGCAATAACTGTATTAATTTATTTGTCACTGTTTTGTACAGTGCACACAGAAGAAAATAATTACGAAAGTCTGTTAAACAATTTTTCGACATTTCCTAAAACTCGATTCTTGGCTGTCTAAATTAGTAGATTGTTCGTGATCTGTTCTTGGTTATTTGTACCAGTCGTACAATTCCACTGACTAAATTTCAAAATCTCTCTGTTCTTGAAGTTTTAACATGACCTACATTCTGCAAATCTGGCTGTCTATTTTACGCATTTTAGTGTGACTTTGAACGGTCTGGTAAAGGGCTATCCCGGCATTTTCGTAAGCGATTTGTTACTGCTGTTGAGAAACTGTACAGCTCAAGGAACCTTCTCGGTACATTCTGTCGCTAACTTAGGAATACGAACTGTCAAGTTTCGAGACGAGTACATGATAAGTATCGGACTTACAGAAAGTGCCCCTCATGGCGGCATACGCCCAAGCTATCCATCTGTCAGAAGCTATCATTCGCATTTAAACTATATCTGCAACGAAACATGGTAATTGTTTTTATATGATAAAGATCACGCTGCTTTGATAATTCTGTCAACACTGAATTCTGATGATTCACTATACAATTTTAATTACGGTATGAAAGTCACAAGTGAGTGAAAATGATACGTTCTGAACATGGTGGAAGATAATACCAAAATTCTTCACACCTACTCTGCTGGCCATTAAAATTGCAATACCATGAAGTCTACCTACAACAAATATCAAACTGGCACGAAGTGTGGTAAACGATTGGACAGACAAAAAATACCAGTATTTTGGCACAAAGCAGGTAGTGTAACCTCCATTGTGTACACACTGAGGTGGCAAAAGTTGTGGGATACCGCCTAAAATCGTGTCGCACCTCCTTTTTCTCGGTGTAGTGCAGAATCTCGACGTGGCATGGACTCAACAATCGTTGGAAGTACCTTGCAGGGATATCGATCCATGCTGCCTATATAGCAGTCTATGACTTCGAAAGTGTTGCCAGTGCAAGATTTTGTGCACGAACGGACCTCTCGATTATGTCCCATTAATGCTCGATGGGTTCATGTTGGGCGATCTGTATCATTTGCTCGAATTGTCAAAATGTTCTTCAAACCAATGGCGAACAGCTATGGTCCGGTGACATGGCGCATTGTCTTCCATAGAAGTTCCATCGTTGTTTGGGAAAATTAAGTCCATGAATGGCTGCAGATGGTCTCCAAGTAACCAAACATAACCATTTCCCGTCAATGAGCGGTTCAGTTGGCCCAGAAAACACAGTCCACTCCACATAAACACAGCCCACACCATTATGGAAGCCACCACCAGCTCGCACAATGCCTTATTGACAGCTTGGGTCCGTTGCTTCATGGGGTCTGCGCCAAAATCGAGTCCTACCATCAGCTTTTGCCAACTGAAATCGGGTCTCATCTGACCAGGCCAAATTTCGGCGCACTGTTCTACCGCATACGCCCCACATTCATCTCTGTGGTTATTTCACCGAGTGTTGCTTGTCTGTTAGCACTGACAACTCTACGCATACACCGCTGCTCTCGGTCGTTAATTACGGTCCGTCGGCCACTGCGTTGTCCACGGTGAGAGGTAACGCCTGTAATTTGGTATTCTTCGCACATTATCGACACTGTGGATCTCGGAATTTTGAATACCCTGACTATTTCCAAAAGGGATCTCGGAATACTGAATACCCTAGCGATTTCCGAAAGGGACTTTCCCATGCTTTTACCTCCAACTGCCATTCCGCTTTGAAAGTCTGTTTAATTCCATCATGCGGTGACATATGGCTCTGAGCACTATGCGACTTAACTTCTGAGGTCATCAGTCGCCTAGAACTTAGAACTACTTGAACCTAACTAACCTAAGGACATCACACACATCCATGCTTGAGGCAGGATTCGAACCTGCAACCGTGGCGGTCGCTCGGCTCCAGACTGTAGCGCATAGAACCGCACGGCCACTCCGGTCGGCATGCGGTGACAATCACTTTGGAAACGTATTCATATGAACCACCTGAGCAAAAATGACAGATCTGCCAGTGCACTGTCCTTTTATATCTTGGGTACGCGATACTACCGCCATCTGTACACGTGCATGTCGCTATGCCGTGATTCCGTATTTCTAAATTTCCAGAAGGCTTTCGATACCGTTCCTCACAAGCGGTTTCTGCTTAAGTTACTGCCTTTGGATAATCATCGGGATTCGTGATTTCGTGTGTGAGACGTTCAGTTCGTAGTAATTGAACGGTACTCGTCGAGTAAAACTGAAGTGATATTTGGCTCTCTGCTGTTCCTAATTTATATAAATGTTTTAAGAGTCAATCTCAGCAAGCTAATATTTATTGCAAATGGTGCTGTACTTACCGTTTAATAAAGTCATCAGAAGGTAAAAAACAATTGCAAAATGCTTTAGTTAAGATATCTGCATGTTGCGAAAAATGACAATCGCCTCTTAGTAAGCAAAAGTCAGACCATCCACATGAGTACTAAAAGGAATCCGTTCAATTTTGATTACACGATAAATCACAAAACTCTAGACAATTCAACTAAATACGTAGTGATTAAAGTTACAAACAACTTGAATTGGACCTATCACATAGATGTTTTAGGAAGGCGAGCCAAAGCGTGTGTGTTATTGGCAGCACATGAAAGGAAGACCTCAGAAGCGTGATTCGGCTCATATTCTGGAGGTCACTTGTGTACAACCAATATGAAAGAAAGAAAGATAGATATTTTGGCTAATTTCCCACTCTCCTCTCCCGTATTTTTGAGAAAACTGCCCCTAAATTTCATGATGCGGAATCAGCTCCTACCTTGCTGTTATCCCGTATTGCTTTATTTACCAATTTAGATATGGGTATAAATGCACAAAAAACCCTCCAGAAAGTGTTTGGAAACCGAACACAGGTTCTCCGCATCTCAGCCAGATGCCTGGGTCGCTACGCCAGCAGCGTTTAACTTAACGGGCCCATAACCGGCAGTCGTAACAGTTTCTTTCCTAGACTTCTAGGAAAATATGCATTAGCGTCCCGGTTATAGGATGAAGAAAATCCTCGATTTTCAGTTATCTCTCTATCCCGTCGATTCGCGCTGTTTGCGCATCATGAAATTTAGGGGTAGTTTTCTCAAAAACAAGGGAGAAGAGAGTGGGAAATTATCCAAAATATCTATCTTTCTTTCATATTTGTTGTACACAAGTGATCTCCCGAATATGAGCCGAATCGGCCTTCTGAGGTCTTCCTTTCAAGTGCTGCCAATAACACACAGGCTTTGGCTCGCCTTCCTCATAACATTATCTATGTGATCGGTCCAATTCAAGTTGTTCGTAACTTTAATCACTACGTATTTAGTTGAATTGACAGGTTTTAGAGTTTTGTGATTTATCGTGTAATCGAAATTTAACGGATTCCTTTTAGTACTCAAGTGGATGGTCTGAATTTTGCTTACAAAGATTCAATTGTCATTTTCCCCAACATACAGATATCTTAACTAAAGCATTTTGCAATTGCTTTTTATCTTCTGATGAGTTTATTAAACGGTAAGTACAGCAGCATTTGCAATAAATGTAAGCGTGTTCAGACTGACTCGTAAAACATTTATATAAATTAGGAACAGCAGAGACGCAAATATCGCTTCCGTTTTACTCGATGAGTACCGTTCAATTACTACGAACTGGACGTTATACACAGGAAATCACGAATCCTCACTATTATCCAGAGGCAGCAACTTTACTAAAGAATGGCTCCGAGCACTATGGGACTTAACTTTTGAAGTTATCAGTCCCCGAGAACTTAAAACTACTTAAACCTAACTAACCTAAAGACATCACACACATCCATGCCCGAGGCAGGATTCGAACCTGCGATCGTAGCGGTCATGCGGTTCCAGACTGTAGCGTCTAGAACCGCTCGGGCCGTCAAATTTGACTAGAAACCGCTTGTGAGGAACGGTATCGAAAGCCATCTGGAAATTTAGAAATGTGGAATCAGTTTGAGAGTCCCTGTCGATACCTACAATTAATTCATGAGAATAAAGAGCAAGGTATGTTGACCAAGAGAGGCATTTTCTGAATCAGTGCCGTGTGTCAATAGCTTTTCTTTCTTCGAGGTAATACATTACGTGCAAATACAGTACATGTTCCAAAATCCTACTGTAAATCTACGTCAGTGATATAGGTCTGCAATTCGGCGGGTTACCCCCTTTTTCTTTCTTGAGTATTGTTGCAATAGGTGCAACTTTCCAGTTTTTGGACACTGATCTCGCGCCGAGTGAGCAGCTGTATGTGACCACCAAGTATGGGGCTATTTACTCTGGAAGGAAGTTAATTGGTATAAAATTTAGACCGGATGTGATTTAAGCCGCTTTGCTACATCTAGTGCATCTGCTTTTAAGTCAGTCATGTCGGCAACTGTTCTTGATTCGGATTCTGGAATATTTATTTGGTCTTCTTTGGCGAAGGAATTTTGGGAAACCGTGTTTAGTAACTCTGTTTTAGTGGCACTGTCATAGGTAACATTACAACTGTTATCGAACAGTGAATGTGTTGGTTGTGTCTTGCCTATGGTGTACTTTAAATACAACCAGAATCTTTTTGGAATTTCTGGTCGGTTTTGTGCACCATAGCGAATCAATTCCATATCTTATTCATTTGTACAAATCTCTCAATGCCGTCGATACTATTTCTTTGTATTCAAGCAACAGCTGGTCTGCGCTTACAGAATTAGCTTGGAAGAAGTGGAGACACTCTTAAGGAGGCGTCCACCGAAATTTTGTCTGTCTCTTTAAATAGATGTATTTTCGTTTAGCTTCGGTGGTCTGGTTGTTACAGTAGTCAATCTTGCTACAACGAACTTGTGGTCACTAATCCTTCTACACGTCATGGTGCTCCCTATTTGCTGAGCATTATTTGGAGCAAAGAGCTCAGGTAAGTTCTCAAAACCATTTACACTTCGAGGGGGTCCTGATGTAATTGTTCGTAATGATTCTCGGACGATCGTTTATGCCTGCCACCGATTTTAAACATGTATTGTCACCAATGTATGAAGGGTAGATTGAAGTCACCACCACTCATACGAGAGGGGTACCTGAAACAAGACTCTCAAGTTTTCTTTGAATCTTTCACCATCTGTATCATCCGAGTCGGTGGGTGGTAAACAGATCAAATTATTAATTTGTTCGGGCTGTCAAGTACAACCTCTGACCGTACTAACTCATAGAAACGATTTACTTCAATTTCACTAAAATGTACACCACTACTAACAGCAACAAACACGCCGCCACCAACTGCACTTAATCTATCGTTTCTGAACACCGTTAGGCCCTTTGTGAAAAATTCATCTGAATCCATCTCTAGCTTTAGCCAGCTTTCAGTACCTATAACTATTTGAGCTCCAATGCTTTCCACTAGCGCGTGGAGCTCTGGTCCTTTCCCAATACAGTTACGACAGTTTGTAACTACAATATTGTTTGTTGCTAGGTCTGTCCTTTGTTTGGCGTGCACCCTTTGAGACTGAAGTTCTTTCTGTACCGTTTGATCGCCTCCTTACTTCACGTTGGAACTACAATCCCAAACCCTACCATCGGAAATTCTACACGTTACAGCGTGATTCATCACTCCAAATCACTCATTCCCTGTCACGCACTGTCCAGTGCAGTCATTCTTTACACCACCTAAAAAGCGTCATTTAGCACTGAACACAGAAATGTCTGGCTGAAGAGGGGCTGTTCGACCATTGTGCCTCCTTTCGTCTGCCTGGTTTTGATTTGTTTTGATTTTACTGTGGTTGTTCCTTCGAGTTTCCGCTTCACACTCACTTCACAAACACTCGACTTGGACACCTTCTGAAATGTACATGATGGATTTGTTACTCAGATGATATCCAGTGACTACTCTCCGTTCAAAGTAACAGAGCTCTCCTGACCGACCCATCCTCTTGTTACTACTAGCCTACTGACAACACAATACTCCCCGCCTTCTTTTATACTGGCGGGTCCGCCTATCGTGACACCTATTTCTCTATTCTGCTTTACATAGCGGTTTCGTATGCTTCTGATCAGGCAATATATTCTCAGAACAAATATGATGAAAACAATTTTTGAAGTTATATAAAAGCACAGAATCACTATCTGTCTTAACCGCTGGCGCATACAATATCAACAGACACATTACAGTACGCTTTTCTAGAAATGTTTCGTGAAGCATATAGTAGTAGAATGGTAGTCTGCCTTACGGCAGGTCTTGTCATGGGTTAAGCCTCTTCCACTTTTGTCTGTCCATGGCCAGTCTTTTCATTTCTGAATATTTGTCTTCTTTTATATTGTCCAGCATTTGATATCTTCTTTTTCCTCTTCCCCCTTTCCCCTCCACCATTCCTTCTATTCCTTCCTTCAATAAACAGTCCCTCCTCAAACAATGTCCAATCCAGTTCCGTTTTCCCTTTCTGAAAACTTTCAACATGTTTCTTTCTTCTCTAAGTCTTCTTAATACTTCTTCATTCCTTACTCCGTCTTCCCATTTCATTTTTTCCATTCTTCTCCATATCCACATCTTTAGTGCCTCCTATCTTCTTTCATCTTCCTTCCTCAATGTCCAGGTCCCCGTACCATATAGTGCTACGCTCCAGATGTAGCATTTGCAAGTCTTTTCCTCAGATCCATGTTTAGTGGTTCACAAAGCAATTTCTGTTTCCTCTTGAATCCTTCTTTTGCCATTGCAATTCTTTTCCTAATTTCTGTTGAGCAATACATATCATCCATTATTACACTTCCCAAGTAACTGAAGCTATTCACTTGCTCTATTTCCTCTTCCAATATTTCCATTTTCTCCCCTTTCATCCGATTACCAAACTTTTCCTTTTCTTCTTGTTAATCTTCATTACATATTATTCTAATTTTGTGTTTAGATGATCTAACATTTGTTCCATCTCTCTTGCACACTCTGCCATCACAACCATGTCGTCTGCAAATCTTATAGACTCCACTCTCCGACCCCCTATACAAGCTCCTCTCCTTCCATCAAAACTTGCATTAATAATTTCCTCCAGATATATATTGAACAGTGTTGGTGATAAACAACAACCTTGTCTTACACCGCTTCCAAAAAAAATGGTTCAAATGGCTCTGAGCACTATGGGACTCAACTGCTGTGGTCATAAGTCCCCTAGAACTTAGAACTAATTAAACCTAACTAACGTAAGGACATCACACACATCCATGCCCGAGGCAGGATTCGAACCTGCGACCGTAGCGGTCGTGCGGTTCCAGACTGTAGCGCCTTTAACAGCTCGGCCACTCCGGCCGGCTACACCGCTTCCCAGTTCAATTTCTTCACTCATCACACCACCTATTCTTACTCTTGCTCTCTGGTTCAAATATAAATTTCTAATTAGCCGTCTATCCCTCCAGTCAACTCCATGTTTCCTTAGGATTTCCAACAGTTTGTCCCATATGACACAGTCAAAAGCCTTTTCAAGATCAATGAACACAACATACACCTTCCTTTTCTTCTCCATGTACTTCTCCCCTACCACTCTCAGTGGCGCAATGGCATCTCTAGTTCCCACTCCTTGGCTGAAACCAAATTGTTCATCTCCTATTACGCAATTCAGCTTTCCATATAGCCTTCTGTTGAGCGTCCTCAGCAAGACTTCGGCTGCATGCGATATCAGGCTCCCTGTTCTATGTCCCTCACACTTTTGCTGTTCTTTTTCTTTTCTATAGGTATTAAGACACTTTCTGTGAAGTCCTTCGGCCATTTTCCTGTCATGTATATTTGATTACACAATTCAGTTAACTCCCTTTTCCCTTCTTTCTCCAATTACTTTAACCGATCCGTAGGAATCTCATCAATTCCCACTGCCTATCCATTTTTCATCGCCTTCATAGGGCATATAGTCATTGTTATTAAATTATTGCGCTCCTGAGCACTTAACACCACGTCGGATGTATGGCAGTGATCAGCGCTCTGTGGCTGCAGCAGTCAGTGTAACTAGAGAGCAATTAGGCACACCTATGCAGAACCAGTGCGTTCCCCTAACACACGTCGATGGGTCGTGGCATGACAGACATCCAAACCTCGGGAGTCATCTGTACTGATAATCATTCAACTGCTGACCACTTCTAAGGAGACTGGTCGGTGCTGCGTCCAATGCTTTCACTCCTCCCTGGTAACTGCCAGATGTGTTCAACAAGAGTGATGTCAGACGGTCTGAGGGGTACACAAGCTTCCCCAAGGACTTGAGGAGTTCGTTGAACTATACAGACATAGTCCGGGAGCGATCGTGTGGTGAACTGTTCTGCTGACGTTATGAGTTACCTTTTGGGTTGCTGTAGTCGGACAAACGGATGCACATAAACACATGGAAGGTCGGTGTATCGTTCACCGATGGCTGTCGAGGGTAGACGTATCAGGGATCGGCTTTCACCCGCATGTATACATCCACCATACGAGGAAGCATCCCAACAGTGCCTGATGGTAAATGGGATACGTCTCTCGTGGATTTCGACACGTTCCCACCTTTTCGTTAGTTTCTACTATTATGCATCGCGACTAATCAGTTAAGGTGACTTTTTCCCGTGACTCGAGCGTCGAAAGCATTCTTCTTGCGCCCGCGTTAATCTCTTAATCCTACGACGTGCGGCGGTGCGACAGCTTCTGTATTCTTTATCGAGAAGACGCTTCTGAATCATGTGCCTGCCCATCTATGTTGCTGTCGCTGTTATTCAGTATTGGAGTGGTGAGTGGCCTGCTGCAGTGTGACTCACCTTTATGTTACAGTCTGCAATAGCTAACCAAGTGACTTAGTGCAATACGAAAGGCACGGTAACCGAAGGGCGTTCTTGTGTCCGGGTGTGGAATTCTAAACTCCACAACAAAATTAATGGGCCTTTTTTTGCATTTCCGTCATTTTCTCCCATTGTGACATAAGTTCGAAATTTGCTTCAGATGTGTCGACAATCTGCTGTAATGGTGTGAAGACGTGGCGCCCTGCTACGTCAGCCTCCAACTCGGTGCCGCTTCAAACAGCCAAGTGTCGGCATGTGCGAAGGAAACACCAGAGCTCTGGAATCCATGTGAGCTGTATGCTGGGGTTATGTCACACTGGCATCAAATTTCACAAAAATTCTCCCCAACGCCATCGTGGACGTGTCACACGATGGGAAGATCGTCACAGCCCCTCTCGTCCCCATTTCATACATTTCTTTTGACGCCTCTGCGATATTCAGAACAGCGACTTCCAGCGCTAAAATCGCGCAGTTTCCGTGTGGGTGGCCGGGGAAAATATTTCTTACACAGCGCTGCTCAGAATCGACACGAAAGAGCTTCCGAGATGTCAAACGGCGTGAATGAAACCACCCCTCTCTTGGCTCCATCATTTTCACACATTTCGTGGTCGAAAACAATGCAATGCGATGTGCAACAGGACGATGTTTGACACTGCCGACATCCTGTAGACGATTTAACTCTTCTTCAAATACATCACGGGGCTGCACACACATTGGACGTCATTTCACCCGAGCGTATTGTACCTGCAGTTTCTGCTCTGTTATTCGCTATGGAACCACAAGGGACCATTCAAACCCTTTCTACGAAATCTGAACGTGACTTTAAGCAGAAAAGGATCTTTATGTGTTTTCGTCCCTCGTTTTCCGCGCCTTCCTGTGGCGTGCCACAGGGTAGTTCGGTGCTGATCTGTGTGTGAATAAAACAGCACAGGCTCCCTCTAAGACCTCCCTCACCACCACCAGGACGGCTACACGCTCGGTGCTCCTACGCACCTTTCTTGGTCCAAATAATAATGGCGTGTGACGAGGGCCTCTCGCCGGGTGCAAGTCTTTCGGTTTGACGCCACTTCGGCGATTTGCGCGTCGATGGGGATGAAATGATAATGATTAGGACAACACAACATCCAGACCCTGAGCGGAGAAAATCTCCTACCCAGCCGGGAATCGAACCCGTGCCCTTAGGATTGACGGTCTGTCGCGCTGACCACTCAGCTACCGGGGGAGGAATGGTCCAAATGGCTCTAAGCACTATGTGACTTAACATCTGAGGTCATCAGTCCCCTGGACTTAGAACTACTTAAACCTAACTAACCTAAGGCCATCACACACGCCCATGCCCGAGGCAGGGTTCGAACCTGCGACCGTAGCAGCAGCGCGGTTCCGGACTGAAGCGCATAGATCGTTCGGCCACAGCGGACGACGCACCTTTCTTGGGTACTTTAATATGTCTCTGGCGACGTGACAGGTAACAGCGCCTGCTGGCCTCATGCGAAACCTGACGGGAATTGATAGCTTAAGAGCCTGTAATTATTGATTTTTGAGTTGCGAATCTTAAACCTGTCTAAGGTCAAGGCGAGTCTGGCGACCATTATTTATATCAATTTGGTAATGTAGCAGTAAGGACGGAAGAAAGGAACGTTCCAATACACCTTCGAGTACACACACGTTGCAGGGATCCTAATAGGTCGTTAGGCCCATACGAAAGTGCAAGAGAAATGTTTAGGGAACTTACATGAGTATCCTCAGAAGAATGACGACATTGTTTTCGCGAAACTCTGTTGAGTAAATTTAGAGAACCTGTATACGAAGAATTTGCGACTATTTCACTGGCACCGTCGCGTACTTCGCCTAGGGATCGAGACAGTTGTGTTATTACGGCACGTAAGAAGCATATAGACACTCATTTTCCCTTTGTTCAGTACGCGAATGGAATGGTACAGACAGTGGCCGAAACTGGTATGAAGCCTTCTCCACCATACACTGTGGAGTGCCTTTGGGAGTATGTATATAGATGTAGAAGGTCAGAGACATCCCAGTTACTTGATACGCCGGAGTATTCCATTCTGGTTTTCGACAGGAGCGATCTCTCTGTAACACAGATTCTATGATCTAGTGAAAACAAAAACGAAACAAAAACAAAGCGCACTCCCTGTTTTACTGTGTGATGTCAACGAAATCTGCAAGGTAATGGAAGACAAGAGTGGCAGTAATCCAGCATTATTTGTACTTACGTTGTTATCGAGCTTTAACTTTGGTATTAATGTACTTATGCCACAAAGCAGTTATACACTAACATTATCCACAGGCACTATCGGATTCCCATTAATTGAAACTATTAGGAGAGAAGCAACATAGCCAGTTGCACAGTCCGTTTAGTAAACCGGTTTCGGCAATACCTTGCGTTCGCAACTAATCATCCAAACCGGTCTATGCAACTGAATCTGTTACTTCACTCTCCTACACGTCTACACTTCAAGAAAGTTCTATAAATTGGACACGCAAATGATAGCGAAACAAACCGATGATATACTTCTGAAATTCGCATCGCTAATAAAATCTCATTTATAAACAGTAAACTTTTTGTTTACTAACCATATTAGTAACGACAGGTGAGGGCAAGAGTGAAAGAATTCCATGTAGACAGCAAGATCACATCGACGATTTGAAAAATGAACATGGATGTGGTTGTGCTTACTGGGATAGCAGTTGTCACAGTGGAATGGAATTCCAGCTACCTAAGGAACCCAGGATTACTACAGCCGAGCTTTTGGCTATTCTTAGAACCCTTTAACACACTGAGAACCGCTTGGGATCTCAGTTCGTTATCCTTCCTGTTTCTAAATCACGATGGAGCTATTAAGACATCTGCTGCACCGCAGATGACGCACCCATCCGGTAGCGCATGACATCATGAATCTGGCGTTAAAGATCACAAATGGGAATAAGGAAAGTCTCATGTTTTGGGTAAAAACACACTGTAGTGTGCCTGGAAATGAAACAATAGATACGCTAGCCAAAACAGCTGCTTATGACTGAGCGAGAGGACAAACGGCGTTAACAGCTGCGGATCCGATTACAGATCTGATTATATCAACAATCAGGGAGAAGTGGAACACACAGTGGTAAGATACCTACAAAAACAAAGGTAAAGATTATGCCAAAGTGTACTCGGCGCTGATTATTACTTCCAACAGGAGAAACGTGGATGCTCCAGAAGACTCACGGAGGATCTACATCGCATTGGTCTGATCGCATCCCCATTGTGCGACTGTGGTGAAGAAAATGATGTCAATCACATCTTTTTCTGGCTAAGCAAACAGATACAAAGCTACAAGCCTCCTCCTACAACGCCTCGTCACCACTGATTTCTTTTTGCCGAGATGTGTCTTCATATGGCCCTGCCTGAAAGACTTGAGAATATATCGCCTTCTCAATGCCGCTCTGTTGGAACAGCGAGTCAGCTGATAATATGAGTCTACGGTATTTTTACGTTTATGATGGTATGCAATGTATTAAATCCAGTTACACGATACTCTACAATGTCTGATAACTTACGTCTATGACGATGGCTCTATGAGTCCCACTCAGATGCCAAAATAAGAATAATAAAGAAAAATGATAACACAGGACTGATGAAGCAAAGGAAGTGTCATTAGTAGAAAAGCACAGGCAGTCTCCTCCTTCAATAATAGCGCTGTACTTGGGTCACATAGTGCTAAGAAACTGAGGAAGGAGTTACTGATAGTGCACTTCTGGAGCACAGCGTTGGGTGAAAGAGGAACGTGGGCTACTGGAAATCTGGAGACGAAGAAACTGGAAGGATTTGAGCCATCGAAGAGTGCTGAAAATAAAGTGGACAGGTAAATCAAAAAATGTAGAAGTACTAAACAAAACAGAAGCCTTATCACTAGATGGGACACGTTAGTGGAAGATCACTTGGGGCATCCAGACATTAACTGGCTCTGTAAGGAGTGTAGAGGGAAAAAACAGTACAGGCAGACATTCTGCGAAACATATTATACATGTTGAATATACTTGTTACGGTGGAAAGGAAATGTTAGAACAGCACAGAAGAAAATGAAGGCAGCATCAAACCATTCCAAAGATTGATTGATAAATGGAAACTACTTTTCAATAATACAATTTTAATTCAGTCTGTCACAGCCTGTCAACCTAAGCCTAAATGGTTTCATCGCTTGTATTACTGAAGTTGCTCCTGGGATAATGGCCTAAGTAAGGAATTCTGTACGCAGTCGATAAGTAACGTGTATAATAGTACTTTCTATTGTTTTCAGCTTCAAAGAGAAAGCTTCTCTTCCCAGCACGCTGACCTAATTGTTCTTCAGACCCATTGTAAATTCGAATCAACATCTGATACAATTGATAAGGGTATATTGCAGCAGAACTGTTACCTAGGTTGACTGTAATTCAGATGGCATTTTTTATATCGGGAACTGAAATGCTGCCATGATGCATGCTAATCCAGATGGGTAGTCCATGTGTCCCTTCAGTCGTCTGCTGATTGTCTGGCAATATCTACAAATTTTAAGAGTCTCTAAACCGTTTAATTACACTATACATTAATCAGCATAAATTTAGTTATAGATTCAGTTAGGAAACTGGTGGTAGATGGAACATATAAAATTACATGGCTCTAGATAAAGCACTTTTGAACGGGCTAATAGTAAAGCAATAAGCATACTGTTCTGTAACTGAGCCGGAAAATCTATAGATGGTGACTAGTCGGAGGCATCTGTGAGAGGTACGTGTTACGGAATATTTCTTAAAGCAATACACATTTGAAGTCAATAGAGAATATGTTAAAATTTCTGCAGGTATGGAAATGCATTTCCAACTTTGCGGAGGGAGGGGAAGTAACAAAGAAATGACTGTATTACCACAATGAGATAATTTTGCTCTTCCTCATTCCTGGTACTCGCCCTCTCGTTAGTAGTATGATGGAACGTTTGATTCTACAAGGAAAAGCGGACAAGAAATTCCTGTGGAGCGCTCTACTTAAAGGCTGTGAAAATTCAACACGCTCGACAACAGGTCAGAAGCGCACACTGTCTAGTCAGAGGCGGCTGTGAAGAGCAGAGCACACTGCAAGTTCAGAAAGTTCCCACACTGAATTTATACCTGACGTATCACCGAACTCAGCGCAGTAGCTACTGTACAAGCTTGAACTGGAAACAGCAGAAAAATGGTTCAAATGGCTCTGAGCACTATATGACTTAACTTCTGAGGTCATCAGTCCCGTAGAACTTAGAACTACTTAAACCTAACTAACCTAAGGACATCACACACATCCATGCCCGCGGCAGGATTCGAACCTGCGACCGTAGCGGTCGCGCGGTTCCAGACGGTAGCGCCTAGAACCGCACAGCCACTTCGGCCGGCTGGAAACAACAGATATCATTCGATGAGTCAGTTGTGAGCAGTTAGTATTAAGCAGTGAATGTGCAAACCTATTGAGTTGATGCTGATGCTGCGTTAGAAATCGCACATCTTGACTACCGAACAAAATCAGCGACTTGCCGCGACTTGATTGAAATGCAAGACGCAAACATTTCTTTTCACTAAAAAAACATCACAGTTGATGAGATTCTTATTTATACGAATCCTCCGCAAAACGACAATGTGCTGAAATTCCCACAAAAAGTCAACGTTTCGACAACATAACCAACTCTGAAGCCCATGTGATGCGCGAGTTGAACAAAATTCCAAAGAAGTCTTTTCTGACAGTTTCACATGGTTGTATGAACATTCTGTGCACTGTACACGAGTGGTACGAGACCATGTAGAACATCTGAAGTATTAAAATCACAAAATTCAATGTTCTCAATTTTTTATTAATTCAGTCTCGAAACTTTCTGGACTGGCGAGGCATACTTTGTTTACATATTTCCTCTAATTGCTTCCTAGGAAATCGCAAATGGATGTATAGAGTTCACTGATTGCACCAGTCTGAACGTTCAGGCTCCCATAAGGAAAAACCAAAGTAAGGGGATTTCTATTGGAAAAAGAAATTTGGATCTGTAAGGTCCACAATAATAGTTATCATAGATAGATACATAACAATGAAATCTGTAGCTTATACCATGACAGGATACAGTAGACTGCAATGCCTGCAAAACACACTGAAGATCTGCTGGAACGTTTGAGTTCAGCTACTTATGCTATTAGGGTCATTGCAAATTTTGGCGATATGCATCTCAGTCAATTAGCTTACCACGCTTAGTTTCATTCTCTGCTTTCGTATGGAATCATATTCTGGGGTAACTCATCATTGAGTAAAAGAGTGTTCATTGCATGTAACCAGGAGCATGGAGCATGGAGCTCATCCAAGATCACCTGTAGACACTTATTTAAAGAGCTAGGGATGTGCACTATAGCCTCACAATATGTATATTCACTTATGAAATTTGTTATTAACAATACGAACGAATTCAAAAGTAATAGCAGTGTACATGGCTACAACACTAGGAGAAAGGATGATCTGCACTACTCAAGGTTAAATCTAACTTTGGCTAAGAAGTGGGTAAATTATGCTGTCACAAAAGTCTTTGGTTCAAATGGCTCTGAGCACTATGGGACTTAACATCTGAGGTCATCAGTCCCCTAGAACTTAGAACTACTTAAATCTAACTAACCTAAAGACATCACACACATCCATGCCCGAGGCAGGATTCGAACCTGCGACCGTAGCGGTCTCGCGGTTCCAGACTGACGCGCCTAGAACCGCTTGGAAAAGTCTTTGGTCACTTACCTAATAGCATCAGAAGTCTGACAGATAGCCATATAGCATTTAAAAGGAAATTAAAAGAATTTCTTAATGGCAACTCCTCCTACTCATTAGATGAATTTTTGGATATAGTAAGTGGATAATTTCACCAACCTCCCACCAAAAAAATAAATAAATAAAAAATAAAATATTGTCATGTAATATTTTGTGTAATGTAATATCTTATATAGACAACTTTTATTAACCTGACACGTTCCACATCATTACGGAGTGTCGTATTCATGATCGATGGAATAAGTACTAATCTAATCTAGGGGACGATATCAGATCACCAAAAAACAGCACAATCGTGGCTACAGAACTTTCCACTGGAAAAAGACCCTCTTCAACGCCCATGTAAAAGATACCTGGACGGTATTCAAAACAATTAAGGCAGAGCCTGCGAAACTATATGGAGCAGTTTGGATGAACATTGTTTGTTCTGCAGTGAAGAGCCTTTGTAGTTTCTAAATCTCTACACAATTACACGAAATGTATTCGCAGTTATGAAAACGGACAACCGTCTGCTGTGTGAGGTAATCACTACGATGAAAATTAGTGCCACACCAGGACTCGAACCAGGATTTCCTGCTTTAAACGCATGGTCGCCTTAACCGTTCGGATATCCGTGCACGACACATGGCCAGACTCACGACTTCGGCTATCCCTGCACAACTCACGCACAGACCCAAACTGAAGTATGGCGTCTTTCTTGCGTCACAACCTGAAACCATACAGACACATTATGTAATTCCTATACAGGGGAGACATATTAATTGAAAGTCGCAGCCTGGTATCGGCGGATAAATATGGTGCGGTACTGCAGTGCCCGAGTTGTTAAGAACGATGCAGTATTCCTTCGGGAAAGCGTGTATGTACTGAATGTCCTTAACAACGCAGGCACAGCAATATCGTACTCAACCCACGCTGAAGCACCAAAGAAACTGGTCTAGGCATCCGTATTCAAATACAGAGAGATGTAAACAGGCATAATATGGCGGTGCTGTCGACAACACCTATGTAAGACAACAAGTGCCTGGCGCAGTTGTTAGATCGGTCACTGCTGCTACAATGGCAAGTTACGAAGATTTAAGTGAGTTTGAACGAGGTATTATAGTCGGCGCACGAGCGATTGGACACAACATCTCCGAGGTAATGATGAAGTGGGGTTTTCCCATACGACCATTTCACGAGTGTACCGTGAATATCAGGAATCCGGTAAAACTTCAAATCTCCGACATCGCTGCGACCGGAAAAAGTTCGTGCAAGAACAGAACCAACGACGACTGAATAGAACCGTTCAACGTGACAGAAGTGCAATCCTTCCGCAAACTGCTACAGATTTCAGTGCTGGTCCATCAACAAGTGTCAGCGTGCGAACCATTCAACGCAACATGGCCGATACGGGCTTTCGGAGGCGAATGTGCACTCGTGTAACCCTTGCTGGCTGCACTACACAAAGCTTTACGCCTAGCCTGGCCGCGTCAACACCGACAATGGACTGTTCATGACTGGAAACATGTTTCGTGGTTGGATGAGTCGTTTAAAATTGTATCGAGCGCATGGATGTGTACGGGTATGGAGACAGCCTCATAAATCCATGGACCCTGCATGCCAGCAGGGGACTGTTGTAGCTGGCGGAGTCTCTGTAATAGTGTGGGAGGTGTGCAGTTGGAGTGATGCCTAAGCATTCTGTCTAATCTCCTGCATCCCATCATGTCCATTGTACCGGGTGATCAAAAAGTCAGTATAAATTTGAAAACTGAATAAATCACGGAATAATGTAGATAGAGAGGTACAAATTGACACACATGCTTGGAATGACATGGGGTTTTATTAGAACCAAAAAAATAGAAACGTTCAAAAAATGTCCCACAGATGGCGCTTCATCTGATCAGAATACCAATAATTAGCATAACAAAGTAAGACAAAGCAAAGATGATGTTCTTTACAGGAAATGCTCAATATGTCCACCATCATTCGTCAACAATAGATGTAGTCGAGGTATAATGTTGTGAACAGCACTGTAAAGCATGTCCGGAGTTATGGTGAGGCACTGGCGTCGGATGTTGTCTTTCAGCATCCCTAGAGATGTCGGTCGATCACGATACACTTGCGACTTCAGGTAGCCCCAAAGCCAATAATCGCACGGACTGAGGTCTGGGGACCTGGGAGGCCAAGCATGAGGAAAGCGGGGGCTGAGCACACGATCACCACCAAACGACACGCGCAAGAGATCTTTCACGCGCCATCTGTCCGACATTTTGTGAACTTTGTTTTTGTATGGTTCTAATAAAACCCCACGTCATTCCAAGCATGTGTGTCAATTTGTACCTCTCTATCTACATTATTCCGTGGTTTATTAAGTTTTCAAATTTATACTGACTTTTTGATCACCCTGTACATTCCGACGGATTTGCGCAATTCCAGCAGGACAATGCGACACCCCATACGTCCATAATTGCTACAGAGTGGTTCCAGGAACACTCTTCGGAGTTTAAACACTTCCGTTGGCACCAAACTCCCTAGACATGAACATCGTTCAGCTTATCTGGGATGCCTTGCTACGTGCTGTTTAGAAGAGATCTGCACCGCTCGTACTCCTACGGATTTATGGACAGCCCTGCAGGATTCATGGTGTCATTTCCCTCCAGCACTAGTTCAGACATTATTCGAATCCATGCCACGTTGCGGCACTTCAGCGTGCTTGCGGGAGCCCTACACGATATTAGGCAGGTGTACCTGTTTCTTTAGCTCTTCATTGTAATTTCCTGTACAGCTGATGAATAGAAAAACAGCTACTACTGGCTCTTGGGCCAGTGGTGCAGCTGACCGCAGGATATAGGGCACTCGGCTACCAGCCGCAGGACGGATAGGAGCGGCGATATGGCCGGCCACCTGTCCAGCTGGCTCTCTCCGCTGTCTGCTGCCTCCGCCACTCTCTTGTTTTCCTCGCCCGCGGTCCCAGCCAGCCAACGACCGTCTTGTCCTCAACAGGCGATTTCTGTCCCCCCCCCCCCTCTCTCTCTCTCTCTCTCTCTCTCTCTCTCTCTGGCCGTGAAATGCGTCTAGCTTGTACCAAGCTGTCCCTCTGCTCCTGGGCTGTTGTAGCCCCGTTTTCCGGGAGGAGTGAGTTATGTTCGCCTCTCAGCACGTGTCAGATACAGCTGGGAGGTCCTCATTTCTCTTCACCAGAGTTACGTCGCCGCGGGGTCAGTACGGCGTGCAGACTTTCACGTTACGCGTCCATAAACTGACTGCCGCTAATGGCGATTACCCAGCACGTCGGCCAAGCGACGAAGCGCTGTAGTGTCGGGCACAGGAAGTTGTATTGCCCATGATTCTGATTTTTACTGGGACAGAGCATATGAGGGAAACGAAAGGATACAAGTTGATCTCCATTACTGAACCACTAACCGAGGACACTGTGTGTGTTACAGATTGGCTGTCTAACGGCTCCCAGAGGCAACATGCATTTGATTTTCAGTATTTAATACATATATTGACATGTGGATTTTCAACTTCTCGCGGCGTAATGAATAATCCATTAAATTTCGGGCATGCAGCCGCGCAAATAAATTTTCCTACATTGATATTTCGGCCGCGTATCGTCCGGCCATCCTCAGAGAGAGTCACAAGACATTTAGGAACTGTGTATTCCAGCTGAGTCAGCTTAACTGAAGGCGTGCAAATTACAGTGTATTCATCCAATATTTGACAATGAGAGCACTGAGACATTTCCAACAAATTTTAAACATATTTTCAAAGCTTTATGAAGTCCCTACCCACCAAAAAAAGGTTAAATGAAAAAAGTTCATCGCTTACTTCATTTTTTCTGTTCATGGTTGGTTGGTTGATTGATTTGGCGGAGAGGACCAAACATCGAGGTCATCGGTCCCATGGGATTACGAAAGGATGAGGAAGGACGTATGTTTTACTACAAAGAGGTATGTTTTACTACAATAAATTGGATTACAGTATGTGTACATCCTGACATGGGCGTACCCAGCGAGGGGCAGAAGATATCGCAGTTTTTCACTAGTTTACTGCTTTATTTAATAAGAAATGCTGCATGTTTTCTCGGATTGTACAAGTGCATTCTTGTATTTAAAACACTTATTAAAAGCAGTTTTTCACAGGTTTACTGTTTTATTTAATAAGAAATGCTGTATGTTGTCTGGAGTCCTTGTTTCCTGAGACTAGTATGACCTGCCCCCCCTAGTTCAGATCCTGGGTACGCCCTTGCATCCTGAGCTCTTACTAGTGCCAGATCGTTACATTCAACAAGGTGCAGGTCGTCCTCGTTTTCTCGACGCTTTCTGTGAGTGCGCGGCAATGAGGAGTATGCTGGATCTGGGACCGATAGGGCAGTGAATGCAACGAAAAACGTAGTCCTTTGACATCGACCCAGGCAAGCGGCCTCCGGTGTTGTCTCTACCAAAGTCGGCATGGCGCGGCAGCCATGGAGGGTGCCAGCCATTGTGCGTTTTACAGTCGTGCCCTGGCTAGCAGTTGCGTGAAAGGGGCACGGTTCTTGTTGATTCAAATAATGCTGAAGGGACTCTTGTCAGCGGGGGGCCGGCGCTTTCTCGTGTTGCCAAGAGGGCTTTCAGGATATAGTCCTACTTCTTTTTGAAAGAAACACTGCTTGCTGAAGAATAATGCCCTACCATGTTGCAAGGGCGAACTACGTCCAAATCTTTGAAGACGATACATTCTCCTATGAACATTACTGTGAGACGTACTATTCCTTTTTAGGGTTCAAGTTCGGTAGGCAGTGTTCATCTGCCAAGAAGTTTCTAAGAAAATTGTCAAGCTATGAGCTCTTTAAAAATAAAAATGAGAAATGAAGAAAGGGGATAATAAAATAGTAAGAAACTAAATAATAAACTCAAACCTAGTTCCATATGCAACGAACAGGTATTTTAATACGCTATACAGTAACTCGAGGCGAGCAACGACGGATGTAGTGGTAACTGTTCGTCACCGGAAAGGAACACACTTAGTGTCAACACCAAAACATTGTATTGTTTTTTGTTGTATTGTATTGTATGTTAACCGGGGGCCCAGAAACAACGGAGGGGCTCCAACCCCGCCGCAGCCGCAGTGGTCCACAACCCCACGACGACTACCGCAGTCCACTTCACCCCTCCGCCGCCCCACACCGAACCACTCTTTCAGGGTTAATGTGCGATTCGGCCCCCGATTTTGAGTGTGATGCGCCCTTCTTTCAGAACCGAGCCTTCCACTTCTCTTGTGATTTCCGGTTATTCAAAGACATATGGTGCACCTCTTCCTTCTTCATAATTCAGACCTGTGTAGCCGCACTGAAAGCAGCGTTTCCAGACCGACTTTTCGACATTTCCCCATAGCTAATAAATAAAAATTCCCAATACCGTCAAATTTTCTCCACATACCTCAAATTTACCTACTCCTCTAGACTATTACGTGTTATCATTGTTAGAATCTTGAAGACGTGGAAGTGTGTCCAGAGCTGTAAAATCCTCTTACATATCACAAAATTATATATTACACAAAATAAAATTTTTATTTTTTAAATGAAGACGATGTCTTGACCAGAAAAATAAACCTTCTCGAAAGGTGCCATATTTGCTTTCTTCACGCTTTTTTCATTGTTCTACTGATTTGCCATTAGTGCGCCACCTGTATCTCACTTCACAGCTTGACATCTCTATCCACCCTACGCTAATATGCTATGAACACATGAAAGCAATGCCTGTGTTCTCTATTTACACATCATGATGGGTCTTAAGCTCCGATTTGTCATTATTTTACATTTAATTATAACACATCATACAAATACCACTACGTTTTCGCGAGATCCTCAACATTTGAAACAACTTATATTCATAGGACATATGTTGTAATGTAAATCCCCTCATGTACAAACTTCACCTGAAACAACGATATCCAGTATGGCGTCACATACATTCCAAACGGTCGAAACCGGGCATGTATACGTCACAGTCATGTCACAGAGATCACCGTCGTGAGCCTAACGTCTTTCACAAAAGGAATAGGAATGGTGGATCGATTGATTTGAAGAGTGAGAGAGAGAGAGAGAGAGAGAGAGAGAGAGAGAAAGAGAGAGAGAAACTCTAGTAAATATTTAGAAAACTAAGTAGTGTTGTTTAAATAAAATATCAAATAGAATAAGTTGTTAGATCAGCCAGATAAAAACACTTTCCAAATTTCCACGCTACCGACATTTTGTACCCCAAAAACTTCCCAAATTTTCCTTTTCTGCAAACATCTGGAAATTTTCCTTTTCTGCAAACATCTGGCCCCAAAAAACTGTTTTCTCTAAAACTTCGTAAGAGCCCCCCTATCTGGAGTCGCTGACTGGAAGTGCCACTTGATGGTGCATTGTTGCTCTCCTCTACTACCACCAAATCAGCACCGACTGTTACAGTGTTCTCCGTGTCCAGATGCAGAAAGCTAATCATCTGACGATACTCCACATTCTCAGTGGACTGTGCCATTATATTTTGGGTACTTTAGCGGCTCGCTAGGGTGCTGCAGCTCCTAGATTTCAGTGTGTACCAGAACCGTGGACATGTACGTGCGAATTAAATAACTGCGTTTGCGAGGAGATGCTAAAACTGTATGACATCTCCTCGTATTTATTACAGTAATGGAATAGACAGCCTAAATGACTGACTGTGACGCCAAATTTCATAGCCTGTGCAGTGATATTGTGGCTACAATAAAAGTTACGCCCTGTATCGGGACGAGGAAGTAAGTTGTCGGACAGGGTGTGCTCGCGCAGCCGGAAGTCTGTTACGGCGAGACGGAGGCGTCTGAGCGCGGCGGCTTCCACGTCGTGCCCTTCTCACGGCTTTCTCCCGCGGCTGTCGGCAGCTCTTTAAGTCCTCGGGAGCGCAGCCTGCAGGGGCCTAGGCTGAAAGGCAGAACGCTGCTCTGGGGACATCCGTCCCACCTTGCCTCCAGCAACCGCGCCAGTTTCACAAGCAAAATCCATTACGTCGGTTATCTTAGCAAGAGACTTGCTTCCTAGTTACTGTTTATGTCGCAGGATTTGAAACCCTAATAAGTAAACACTAATGTATTGATTGTACTAGTAGCTGAGCTTGGTGGCTGTTATTGTAAGATGCAGCAACTAGTCACTTTTTTGTGTGTTTTTATTTAGACCAACACGAGTTTCGGATTTTCGCTTATCTTCAGTTGGCATAACACATACTTCAACCAGGGAACCTGTGCGAAACTTTCGCACTCTCATAGTTTTAAATAATGACACTATTTGAAATAAGTACAGTCGTTTGGATAAGGATAGCTGAGGGAATTGGTTCAAATGGCTCTGAGCACTATGGGACTTAACATCTGAGGTCATCAGTCCCCTAGAGCTTAGAATTACTTAAACCTAACTAACCGAAGGACATCACACACATCCATGCCTGAGGCAGGATTCGAACCTACGACCGTAGCAGTCGCGCGGTTCCTGAATGAAGCGCCGAGAACCGCACGGCCACCGCGGCCGGAAGCTGTGGGAATTAGGAGGAGCCGGCCGGTGTGGCCGAGCAGTTCTAGGCGCTAAAGTCTGGAATCGCGCGACCACTACGGTTGCAGGTTCGAATCCTGCCTCGGGCATGGATGTGTGTGATGTCCTTAGGTTACTTAGGTTTAAGTAGTTCTAAGTTCTAGGGGACTGATGACTTCAGATGTTGAGTCCCATAGTGCTCAGAGACATTTGAACCATTTGAATTAGGAGGAAACATATTTAAAAATGAACCGAACGATGTGAAACAATAATAATAAATTTACTATACATCCTTGTACATAGCTTTCTACTCCCTTAGCTTTGAACAAAATTCTTCATAGAGCATTACAATACCTCAGCATAAACAATATCTGACGAAAGAATCTAATCTTCGCGTCCTCTGTGTTTTTCATTTTATTTAAGAGATACAAAAATTTTAGTGGATTTAGTTACTCTTGAAAAGCCTAGATGCAATTGTCAGTGAATAAAGACGGGATTCGGTAAATACAGTCTTGATCTTTCGAAATGTATAGGCTGGAACGTAGTGTCAGCTCCTTACCCGGTACATTACTGAGACCACACTAACCCCTAACTGTATTTTGAAATTTTAATTGCACTTCGTACTTCATGCTTTAGTAGCAATACTGAAGTGCACTATTGAAGCATAAATTACAAATCTATACACTTATGTCAAAAAATTATCCAAAAATCACTTTAACTCGACAAACGTTTTCAGTTACACTAAGCACGTTAGGCCGTGGTAGCAAGAGGTAAATCACATTTCAAGGCGATAATGGTAAATATATTTGTCGTTTCGGAAAGTATAATTATTCGCTTAGGAAAGTCAACTTGAAAGCAGGGCAGAGATAATCGACTACCGCAGTGGTCAGGCTTATCTATGATTATCCTGTATACAAACTAATCAGTTAATAACTACTTTATAACAAAATTGTATTTGTAATAATATGACGAGAGATTCTCTAATTCGGGATTGATAAGTTATCATCGTAAAATATAGGTATGAAGCTTGGAATCCACGACGCCCTTTTGCCTACGATGGTTAAAAGTCTCTTACGTTAAAATTTTTACTCAAATAGTAAACTTTAGAGAAAAATCGATAAGCAATGTCACGAGCTCGTCAAAAAACCTTTCAAACGGTATCTCATTCATTCCTGTACGACTGGTATGTCATGCGAAATAGGGATGTTGACTTGAGAAATAATATATATGATCTTGAGTTAGCATATCGTTAAAAATATAGACAGTAATTTCGATGCTGCAACCGCCCTGTACAAAGTAACAATTTGTTTACCTACTACAGTTTGCGATTTATATAATTACTGTATACAGGGTGGGGGCAAATGAAAGTGGCCCGGAGAACAGCGTTCCAGAGTGGAAAGAAAGGAAATACAGTACTAATCTGGCTATAGCATATGTGAAAGTGAACACAATTCGTCTTTGGCACTTTTGGACCCTGGTCTCCAAGTTGCTGAAGTCACATCGAAGCTGGACTGCTGGAATTGCTGCAGTCTCATCTGAAGTGTTCGGCTGCAGTTCTTTAATACACCTTAGACTTAAGTGCTTCCCACACAAAATAACCGCACTATGACAGATCAGGTGATCTGGGTCGCCAGCTAGGGCCGCGATCAAACTTACCTCTGCTAACAACTCTGTTAGGCGTGAAGAGTGTGCAAACGTGCTCCAAGGTTCGGCCGGTTGTATGATCAGTTACTCCATCGTGTTGGAAGTAACTGTAGGGCACGGGGTGTGGTTATATGCGTACATTCACGTCCTATGGTATCCACTCGTCCGGGAAACTTATTTGCCCCACACTGTACAAGGTGCGTCTGACAAATTTGGTGAATGATCCCGTATGCCAAAAACCGCGCTGGTTAGGATGACACACCCGCGCATACGAGTTGAGACAAACGTGAACAAGCACCCTCTATCGTCCAAATCAGTGAAGTGGTGCACACCGCGACCAAGTTAACGGAGACACTGTGAGAACTCGTGTCACTGCCAAACGCGGGAAGGCGTTACAATTTGGTTTTGCTTCAAATTAGGGAAAACGACGACAGATACTCATGGAATATTAGTGCAAGTGCACTGTGTTGAAGCAATGAGTAAAAGGTTTGTCCGAGTGTTTTAAACGCTTTTAGGGACGGAATGGAGGTGTCGAGTATGAGCTGCGTTCAAGCCGACCGTCAACCCGCACAATCCCAGATAACATCGAATGAGTCCGATGGATGCTTGCTGGGCCGGCCGTGGTGGCCGAGCGGTTCTAGGCGCTACAGTCTGGAACCGCGCGACCGCTACGGTCGCAGGTTTGAATCCTGCCTCGGGCATGGATGTGTGTGATGTCCTTAGGCTAGTTACGTTTAAGTAGTTCTACGTTCTAGGGGACTGATGACCTCAGCAGTTAAGTCACATAGTGCTCAGAGCCATTTTGATGCTTGCTGGTGATCTGCGGCTGCCTTTGAGAATGATAGCATAAGAGTTGGAGATAAGCAGAGACAGTGTAAGAACTACTGTTCACGAACTTCTGAAAAGACCGATAATTTGCATCCGGTTTGTACCGCAGACGTTGACAGACGAGCAGGAGGAAACTCTGACGGAAACTGCTGGAGATTTCATCGAAAAGCCATACCGGAGTCCGAAGTTTTTGAAACGATCACTACAGATGAGATGAGATCTGCTGTCCAAGTGACAGTCAATGGCATGATGTTCATCGTCCTACCCACCTTCCAAGGAAAAGTCGGCTGACAAAATCAAAAAATTAGATGTTGATCGTCGTTTTCGATAGCAAGGGCAAGGACATGAATTTCTACCCGAAGGTCAAGCTAACAACGCAGAAATTTACGAGCTAATTCTGAAACTGCTGTTGCACCGCATCCGGCGGATTCAGCCAGAATTGTATCGCTGTGGACAATGGAATTTCCTTCACGAAAACGCACATCCGCACACTGCGATCCGCATGTTTAACCCTCCGCCACTTAAAGGGGGCAAGAGCTACATTGCTACGAAACCATGGTGAAGTTTACCATTCCATATTTCAATCAAAGTAAGTCACAGTTATAGGTTATGCATTAGTAATTACAATCATTAAAACTACAGTGGTAAGTTACATATCAAATTAAGTCAAAATGTCCTGTTTTACACCGAACTGCAATCGTAAATTTTACGGTGGTTAAGTAATCTGGCGTTAGCGTTCTCATTCAGCACGAAGTAACTGTTCTTCAGAATCGTCCTTACTCTCCAGATTTGGTGCCAGCAGACTTGTTTTTGTTTCCCTGCCTTAAATAAGCTCTGAAAGGCTTACGCTTCGCAGACGTTAGGTATATTCATCAACAGTTGACCCAGATGCTTCGAGCGATTCCAAAAGAAGCGTTTGCTCACAGTTTCCACACAGTTTCCAACAGCATTACAACGATGTTAGAAGTGTGTTGTAGCTGATGGTGGTTACTTTGAGGCAAGTTAAAGGTGTTTTGTTTGTAGTCTTTTGTTTCTTTTACTTTCTCAGACCATTTACCGAACATTTCAGACGAGTATTTTATTGTATTATTGTAAGTATACATAACGCTAAAACGCACATTCTGGAACACGATGAGCACACTGAAACTACACTCCTGGAAATTGAAATAAGAACACCGTGAATTCATTGTCCCAGGAAGGGGAAACTTTAATTACACATTCCTGGGGTCAGATACATCACATGATCACACTGACAGAACCACAGGCACATAGACACTGGCAACAGAGCATGCACAATGTCGGCACTAGTACAGTGTATATCCACCTTTCGCAGCAATGCAGGCTGCTATTCTCCCATGGAGACGATCGTAGAGATGCTGGATGTAGTCCTGTGGAACGGCTTGCCATGCCATTTCCACCTGGCGCCTCAGTTGGACCAGCGTTCGTGCTGGACGTGCAGACCGCGTGAGACGACGCTTCATCCAGTCCCAAACATGCTCAATGGGGGACAGATCCGGAGATCTTGCTGGCCAGGGTAGTTGACTTACACCTCCTAGAGCACGTTGGGTGGCACGGGATACATGCGGACGTGCATTGTCCTGTTGGAACAGCAAGTTCCCTTGCCGGTCTAGGAATGGTAGAACGATGGGTTCGATGACGGTTTGGATGTACCGTGCACTATTCAGTGTCCCCTCGACGATCACCAGTGGTGTACGGCCAGTGTAGGAGATCGCTCCCCACACCATGATGCCGGGTGTTGGCCCTGTGTGCCTCGGTCGTATGCAGTCCTGATTGTGGCGCTCACCTGCACGGCGCCAAACACGCATACGACCATCATTGGCACCAAGGCAGAAGCGACTCTCATCGCTGAAGACGACACGTCTCCATTCGTCCCTCCATTCACGCCTGTCGCGACACCACTGGAGGCGGGCTGCACGATGTTGGGGCGTGAGCGGAAGACGGCCTAACGGTGTGCGGGACCGTAGCCCAGCTTCATGGAGACGGTTGCGAATGGTCCTCGCCGATACCCCAGGAGCAACAGTGTCCCTAATTTGCTGGGAAGTGGCGGTGCGGTCCCCTACGGCACTGCGTAGGATCCTACGGTCTTGGCGTGCATCCGTGCGTCGCTGCGGTCCAGTCCCAGGTCGACGGGCACGTGCACCTTCCGCCGACCACTGGCGACAACATCGATGTACTGTGGAGACCTCACGCCCCACGTGTTGAGCAATTCGGCGGTACGTCCACCCGGCCTCCCGCATGCCCACTATACGCCCTCGCTCAAAGTCCGTCAACTGCACATACGGTTCACGTCCACGCTGTCGCGGCATGCTACCAGTGTTAAAGACTGCGATGGAGCTCCGTATGCCACGGCAAACTGGCTGACACTGACGGCGGCGGTGCACAAATGCTGCGCAGCTAGCGCCATTAGACGGCCAACACCGTGGTTCCTGGTGTGTCCGCTGTGCCGTGCGTGTGATCATTGCTTGTACAGCCCTCTCGCAGTGTCCGGAGCAAGTATGGTGGGTCTGACACACCGGTGTCAATGTGTTCTTTTTTCCATTTCCAGGAGTGTATTCACCGACCGCCGGACAAGCACAGCCATAAGTAAATACAGGTTATGAAACGTGATGCTGCGTTCTACTGAACTCATATTCGCAGTGTGTTACGTTCTCTGTATGTTCTGAAGGCTGTGTTTGTGTCTGGCGGTAGGCGAAATGATTCAGCGTGTTCATAGTGTTCCGGAATGTGCCTTTTAGCGCTATGAATGGTGATTAGGCAGTTCTGAGTAATGACACCGACACATTTGTGCCACTTTTTGAGAATTAGATACGAAAGTTGTTTGTGAACTGTCGGTCACCTGAATACTTCCTTTTAAAACTAAACCGATTGCGGTGTAATAAACGTAGGGGAGAGTTCTGTGTTTTGGAATATTTTTCAGATTTTCCACTCTAGCCGAACCCTGTAATAGAAGTATAACATATTTTATTACGCCACTTTGAAATGACAGGATTCCCTTAATGTGTGCTGCCGTCTTTTTCTGAAATTACAAAAATACTCCAAAAAAGTATCGTTTTACCAAATGTAAAAAACTGTGCCTAGGTACAACTTGGAGATGTACTTCATTCAAATTTAAAAGTGTCGCTATCGATAGTTACATTATTAGTTTACTATACACGAGTAATCAGTAAGTGAAATCAAGAAATTAAGAAGTAGTGGTATTATCATAAACCAATTACAAGTTAACATTTCGAAACAGAACGTATTAGCAACTAAAACAAATTTTCGTTTGCAAGACAGGAAAAATCGTTAAGACAGTGAAGAAACCCCATTCATTTGCATATATCACTTTTCCATGGCAAAAGACCACATTCTGTTTCAGGGGACAAGATGGCGGACCCTCGACGAAGCATGGCTTAACCGTCCACACTACTTTCTAAAACACGCAGAATTTTACTAACCATAGAACTGTGTAATAGAAGAATTAACACTATCCTACAAATAGCTTTAATACATCATACAACAGTTAAATACGCACAACTTTTAATAGTTACATATTCTGCATGAAACACAACCTCATGCCCAACAGCAACGAGAATAGTAGAAAATGGCGGAAACCTCGTATAGCGATTTCTAATACGCATTCTTTCATGTGGTTCTAGAATTAGTTATTAGACTGAAACACCGACCAGGAAAAATCGTGTACACTATCCTCTAAGTACAACACTTCCTACTGCCTGAAATATTTAAAATCTGGGACATTGTAAAGGATGAAATTCGTAACATTTTGCAATAATAAACGTGTAGTTGGAAACGTGATTAAGTTTGTACACCACTATGCTGCTAAGCATTCAATATAATTGAAGAGAGATCAGATGACTGTAGGGTGGCGAAGTTTCATTGACAAAACAGGAGAGTACCATGAAGCACTGTAACCGAATCTGTGGCTCCACACTTTACACTAAATGTTCAATGTGACGACCACCAGTTTCGTCACGAGTGTGCAACGACGAACCAAGTTTTATCTGATGCTCTGTAAGATTCCTGGCTTCCCTCTATTGGTATCGAACGCCGTAAAGACGCAGCCAGTAAACTCAGGTACTGTTCCTGCTGGCGTTGAGTACACGAGGGGTGATGTCATGAAAGCGCGCAGGCCAAGGGGTTTAGCATCCGCTTGCAGTCATTCCCTGCCTGAAGTTCTCTGCGACATACGCCTTTGCCCGTCGATCGAAGTGCACCAGGCTACCGTCGTACCGAAGCCACAAACCAGCCCGCAATTGCTAGGGACCATCCTTCAGTAGTTCATGCAATGCATTCTGTAGAAAGTTCGAATACCGTCTCGTAGCCGGCCGATGGAGCCGAGCGGTTCTAGGCGCTACAGTCTGGAGCCGCGCGACCGCTACGGTCGCAGGTTCGAATCCTGCCTCGGGCATGGATGTGTGTGATGTCCTTAGGCTAGTTAGGTTTAAGTAGTTCTAATTTCTAGGGGACTGATGACCACAGCAGTTAAGTCCCATAGTGCTCAGAGCCATTTGAACCAATACCGTCTCGTAACATGATTGGTCTAATAAGTTTACTTCCAAGAATTCCAGCCCAAAATTTTACTGAGAATCTCACCTGATATCTTACCGTAGGGGTAGTGCGTGGATTTTCATCAGCTCTCTATTGGCTATTCTGGGATTCGAAAATACTCTTCGACGTAAATGCTGACTCACCAGTAAATATCATGAGATCTGGAATACTGGCGACAGCGGAAAATTAACGAAGAAGCGAATGTGGGAATTTCGAGAAATGCATGGTAAACACTGTGCTGACCTGCAATATATTTATTCACAACCAGTTTCGATCACTGATCATCTTCACAGTGGAAAAAATATTGTGACAACTCCACAAGTCATACATGTTATTCAACCAGAAAAGATACCATAGCTGACTTGCCAACATCAGAAAGAGATATTCACGCCTTAATACTGGCTTAAACGTTAAATACCTTTTTCTGACATTCGGAAGTCAGGTATCTTCTGGTTAAATAGCTTGCATGGCACGTGAAGTCGGCACAATATTTTTCCACTTTGAAGATGATCAATGATCGAAACCGGTTGTGAATAAATATATTCTAAGACAGCACAGTGTTTGCCATGCATTTCTGCAGAAGTATATCGATGCTTTTGACAGTCGCCTGGGAAAAAAAAATTAATGTGGGAATTGTTGCCGTGATTCAAAATGAGGCTGTCACACAGATTGAACTGGTTAATCATGGAAAGGATGCAGGTCTGCACCGTGCAAAATTCTCGAGATACTCAAGTGACCTGCGTGCATTGTATGGGAAAATTGTGTGCTTTTTCTTGTATTGGCAGCTACATGTTCTGTAAACTCCTCTTCAAATTAATGTACATCTACTCCGCAAGTCACGTAATGGTGTGTGGCGGCGTGTATTTTGGTACCACTAACTGAGCCCTCCAACCCTGTTCCACTCACGAATAGGGCGGGGGAAGAATGATTGTCGGTAAGCCTCTGTATCGGTTCTAATTTCTCGGATTTTCTACTCATGATCATTACGCGAGAAGTATGTAGGGGGAAGTCATATGTTGTCCGGCTCTTCCAGGAAAGTTCTCTCAATAGTGAATCTCTCCGTGATGCACAACGCCTCTCTGGTAGTGCCTATCAATGGAGTTTGTTGAGCTTCTCCGTAACGCTCTCGTGCCGACTAAACGATCGCGTGATGAAAGGTGCCGCTTTTCGTTGGATCTTCTCTGTCTCTTGTATCATTCCTATTTAGTAGGGATCCCAGATAGATGAACAATACTCAAGAATAGATCGAACGCGCTCCTTGTAAGCCACTTCCTTCGTGGATGAGTTACATTTCCCTAAGATTCTTTCTATGAATCTGACTCTGGCATCTGATTTTCCCACTATTTGTTTCATATGGTCATTCCAATCAAGGTCGCTCCGGATAGTTACTCCTAAATATTTTACGTCAGATATTGTTTCCACAGGTTTGTCATCAATAGTGTAGCTATACGGTAGTGGATTTCTTTTCCTACGTATGCGCAATATGTTATTTTATTTACGTTCAGAGTCAACTGCCAGAGCCTGCACCATTCATCAATTCTCCGGAGGTCATTCTGCAACTCGTTACAACCTACTGGCGTTGCTACTTTGTTATAGACAACTGCATCATCTGCGAACGGCTTTAGAGAGCATCCGACGCTTTCTACTAGTTCATTTATGTATATTGTAAACAGTTACGGTCCTCTCAAACTTACTTCGTATTTTTCAAGGGCTCATGTCCTGCTGAAACATCCCCTTAGAAAAATGTATAAATGACAGTGCTGGAAAACCTCTACGTTATTTGATTTTCAAACAGCTGAGCAAAACTGAACGTACTCTCACATTTCTGTCTTTACTTATTCTGATCAACACTAAGCTGAGAGACAATATTTTTAGCGCAACGCAATCTGACTTTCAAAAAAATGGTTCAAATGGCTCTGAGCACTATGGGACTTAACATCTATGGTCATCAGTTCCCTAGAACTTAGAACTACTTAAACCTAACTAACCTAAGGACATCACACAACACACAGTCATCACGAGGCAGAGAAAATCTGACTTTCAACAATCCCTACAAAAGAATGGCCCTGACTAACAATAACCTATATGTTTCACGAATCACTTACCCCACAAAAATCGTCGTTACTGGAAGTACTGCAATATAGCGAGCGCCAATACTGCCAGCTAAATAAAAGATTCTAACTACTGAAGGCACAAACTGCTGATAGGCATAGTTAGCAAATGAAAGATTTTGATGGAGAACAAACAATGTATTTACCTTAATAGTGTTCAAAAGTCATAATATATACATCAGTTCATGACATCCAGTCTTACAAATTTCCTTTTTCTCACCGACACACGTCCAGATCGTCCGCTCTCAAAATTCCGCCATCTCTCTTCCCACATCCACCACTGCTGGCGGCTCACCTCCAACTGCGCAACGCTACGCGCTGTTCACATCCAACTACCCAACACTACAATAGCGAATGTTCCAACAATGCAAACCAGCCACAGACTGCAGACAGCACTGCACACCGACCTTACGCCTCAGCTTAGAAGGTAAGTTGAGGAAAGGCTATTCTATATTTATAGCATTTGTGTATTCGGAAAAAGTTTGACAGTTCGAACGAAGTGCATTCTTTGAAATTCTGAAGCAAGGATAAGATGAAATGAACGCCAGGTTATGTACAACTTGTACAGAAACCAGCTGTAGTTGGAAGAGTCGAAGGTCGTGAAAGAGCAACAGAAGTTGAGAAGGGAGTGAAACAGGGCCGCAGCCTACCTACGATTTATTCAATCTGTATAGTGAACAAGCAGTAAACAAAACACAAACACCCACACACACTCCAAATATGGATATTGGTCCAACTGTTTGAGAGGCGTCCGGAAACATTCATAAGTTCATTTTTGTATATCTGGAGGAGAATATTAACAAGCTTAAAACAAGAGTAATGGAATGTAGCCGAATTAAATCAGGAAATTATAATGAAATTAGATTAGAAAATTAGGCACCGAATATTGGAGATGAGTTTTGGAGACTTGGGCAGCAAAATAACTGACCTTAACCGAAGTATAGAGGAACGCAGGCTGACAACAGTAAGAAATAATTTCTGAAAAAGAGACTTATTAACATTGAATATAAATTTCAATGTTTGGGGGGGGGGGGGGGGTGTCTTACCTGAAGTATTTGTCTCGAGTATAGTTTTGTACGAAAGTGAAACGTGGGCAATAAGCAATTCAGACAAGAAGAGAACAGAAGCTTTTGAAAGGTTTTGATGTAGAAGAATACTGAAGATCAGATCGGGAGATTGGGTAAATAATGAAGAGGTACTGAATCGAATTGGCGAGAAAAGGATTTATGGCACAAGTTGACTAAAATAAGGGATATACTGACAAAACATGTGTTAAGGCATCAAGGAAACGTTAGTTTGGTAATGGAGGGAAGTGTGAGTAGTAAAAATTAAAGGATGATACCAATGCTTCACTACAGTAAGCACGTCCATATGGATAAAGGTTGCAGTAGTTATTTAGATGCAAGACCCTAAGTTGTCGACAGGCCAGATATACATCAACGGGGACAGTTGAAAATGTGTGCCCCCACCAGAACTCGAACGCGGGATCTCCTGCTTACATGGCAAACGCTCTATCCATCTGAGCCTCCGAGGGCACAGAGGATGATGTGACTGCAGGGTTTTATCCATTGCACGCTCCCCGTCAGACCCACATGCCCAAGTTAATGTCCACACACTACGTTCGTCGTGCCCCTACTCATTACACTCATTACACTCATTACTCGCGGCAGACAATCTTACCGAGTCCCGTAAGAGTTCGGGCAACGCGTGTGCATCCAGCACAGAAGAAGGTCAATGGCCAGTTAACCTTAACTATATGAAGATGGTATCTGTTTTTTCAGACATGTCCGAAAGAACAGATACCATCTTCATATATGTAAGGTCGGTATTCCCTCGCGTGTTCCTACGTTTCTGAGGAACCCAAATTGTTCTCCTTCCCGTCTTTCATCAGTCTGTAAATAATCAGCGTCAGTAATTTGCAACCACGGCTTATTAAACAGGGTGGTTGGCATCTGTCAGTACCTGCCCATCTTGGAATTGGATGAATTAAATTTTGAGCGTAACTGATCTTTTATCTTGCACATTAGGTGGAACAGTTGTCATAACATGTTCCGCAAGGATCTCAGTTATTCTGAGGGAATTTCTTTTAAACGCTTGATTTTTAGCAAACGTATACTTGCTTTCTCGTGCAATTTTTTAAAGAGAAAAATCTGTAGCTGACAAGCCGCTTACAGTGTTAGACAAGTAATTTTTGTATTTCTTAGGCATATGCGATGATTCTTCTTTCCCTTTCTCTCTTACTATAAAATCTTAATCTCCAAAGATTATTAAGTTTTCAACTCTTTTTCATTAATTCAGATTGCCAAGAGTATACGCCGTAAGATATTTCTAGAGTTTAGAAGCGGCAATTACGTGGTGTTGTTTATTAACAGTGAATCTCTACAAAAGCTTCGCTAATTATCAGCTCGAATTATGGGCAGCATTTACCTTATTTTGCAAGACCGGTTTGGTTACCTTAAAATACGCTTGAGCCACCGACTGCGGACTGACCTTAACTTCGCTAATTAGATTTGCATGCAGTTTGCATAAATCTCATTAGGCTGTTAATTTAATTACTCTGAATCAGGGCCTCACGGAAACAAGTTCTCTCTGACGGAGCCTTCTCGTTTTTGTCCTTTCTCTCTCCGCCCTAAAAATTTGCGATGTTGGGCGATTCTGTAGTAGTATGGTAATAAGAGAAAGATTAATTATGGTCCACTCTAACTGCAAAGAAGGGTGAATGCTCTGATGCGTCCTGGAATGTCACGAAAAACAGCAAAAACTGAAAGGCAGAGAAGTGAATCTAGCCACGATAATGGCAGATCTGGCAGAGAATTTAATCTGACATGGATCCTAATTTCGTCAACCGTGAAACTACTTCTGCGTTCCTTTTTTAAAATAGATATCACTTAGGTAAACGCGAAAGAAATAGCAGAACGAAATCCAGTTACATTCACGCTAGATAATCAGGCAGCGATGAGGCTGCAGAAAACGGAACAAGAAACGACCAGAGAGGCTTTGGTGTTTTCTTTTTTCGGTTGTCGGGATTTTACCTCGTTTCGACGCCGTTTAATTAAATGAAGATTGATGATACCACTGGACGGAGACAAATTCGGCAGCTTGTGTTTCGGTAAGTTAATTGCTGTCACAGACGCTGCACAGCCAGAAAGAAATATCTCGTCGAATTTCGAAGCTTAGTATTTATTTCTGTAAACGCCTTCTAACGGATATTCTAATTAACCTGCTTACTGAGTTCCTACTGACGTACGTACATCCGAGGCGCCCTGGGTGTTTAATAAGTCCAGATGTCTGCTAAATTTGGTCTACTTATTAGAGTGCTCAGTTATAATTATTAATCGGTTTTGATCACTTGCATTTAATACACAAAAGCTTCGTCGAATTTACCATTCGCACGATTTCGTCGCTAAAAAAGCTGCATTTAGCGCCTTCAGCGTTTGAGCATGACGGCGGCTATACGTTTATTATTACTATACCATCTACGTGTACATCACACCTGCTACCTCTCCCCTCCAGAGAGCTCGTGTAACACGAGCCTTTATTCCATCTTTCGGAAGAAATGCTGTCCCTTTCTCATATGTAACGTTGAGAACTGCAATCTGTCCATCTTTAGTGTCTATTTTATCAGTATGCTCTTCCTGGAACAAAGCGATGTTCATTTCTGAAGCGCATAAAAAATCCTTTAACCATTGTACACGGCAAAAAAGTATACCTACCCTTTTAGAGATTTCGAATTCACTCGTAATTTATTGTTGCAACAGTGCATATGGAGTACATGAAACTATTACATCTACAGATAAATAGCACAATGGATTCTGAGGTACCCAGGTATCGACCCGTGCTGAAACACGTGGTGAAGCATCGAAGGGCGGCAATGCAGGCGCTGAGTCGTATCAGTCGATCGTACAGTTGGTGAATTCCGTCCTGAGGTATGCTGTCCCAAGCCTGCTCGACCTATTGACGTAGTTCTAAAGGTATTGCTTACTTTGAGACAAATCTGGAGATTGTGCTGGCCAGGGAAGTTGCTGCACTTCTCGCAGAGCATGTAGAGTTTCACGAGCAATTATCCTGTTGAAGCAACAAATCACCTTCCTGTTGCAATAACGGCAAAAGAACGAGACTAACAACATTCTGCACGTACCGAGAGCTAGTTGCCGTTCCCTCTGGCAACAATAAAGGTGGGCGAGAATTGTAGCTTATCGCACCCCCGGACCTTAAGGTCTGGGTTGGGGCTGATATGTCTTTGATAAAAGCACCCTAAGAGACAGTGCTCATCAGAACTACGTCGTCCTCGCACACGACCATCACTTGCGTGAAAGCAGAATCTGCTTTCATCGTCGAACACTACGGCGCACCGTTCCATCTCCCAAGTGATCCAGTATTTAGATCCTGCGTGTGGAGGTGGTAAGGCGTGACACGTGTGCAGAGCTTTGAATGTTAGTTGTGATTCCAGCCCAGTTCGTTATGAATACGATTTACTATTTGGAAAAAATTACTGTGATACACTGATACCACTAGCACTCTTGTGGATAGGACTGGTGTCAGGGGTAGGAAAATGGTGTGTTAGAAAACCATTTATACAGGGTGTTTGAAAATGAACATACCGGTTTTAAGGCATTGTAGCATTTATCACGTTCAACTTACAGTTGTAAATAATACACCAAATGCAAGAGCAACTCAAACAGTTTTGTTTGTATACCGGTGAGCAATGGGAAGAGAATGGAATGACAAAGAGTGAAAAACGTCTGGAACGAGTGCGAGTCTTTCACGCTTAGCCCCAAGAAACATCCCGCGGAAAGTTTATGCGCCTTTCTTTTGTGGTGAATCGACTGTAATTGATGTTTCTTAGCTTGATGTGCTACAGCTACGCCCCGTGCCTCAATGGGAAGAAGCTGAACAACGCATCTTTATTTGGGAGCAAGTTGGTGCGCCGCCTCACTGGCGCAACTCAGTACGCGACTGGTTAAACGGCGTTGCATCCGACCGGTGGATCGAGTGCAAGGGGCCGGTTGACACAGCCTTTTATGTATGACCTCCACGTTCAGACACAATCTGACGCGATCATGTGTATTTGCCTCCGATATCAGCTGATCTATCCGACTTTAGTAACAGTGTTATTGCAACAGTTACTCCTGAGACACTGATCAAGGTTTCGGAACAACTCGCCTGTCGACTGTGTGATCGGTGTTCACACTGAATAAGTGTAAGAAAAACTGTTTGTGTTTCTCTTTCATTTGGTGTATTATTTATAAGTGCAAGGTGAATGTAATATGTGCTAGAAAGCCTTAAAACCCTTATTCATTTTGAAACACCCCGTATTAGCGTCGAATCTATAAATTTCGATATTATTAGGCAATTGCCTAATAATACTTAGGGTTACTTTTCATCCCTAATGTTTTGGATGGGATCGGAGAGCGAAGCGTGTATTTCGAAAACACTTGTGTGCAAAACGGACAGCTATCCAGCTGGAGTATGCCATGGCGATCAGGGACGACATCAGAAATAACGCATGTAATTGTCAAAATCAATGAAATTTTTAAACATCCGTTTAACTAAGATGTTACTTTATTTTATTTTTGACGACAACCAATTTCGACATTCCACTATGCCATCTTCAGTCCATATATGCATCTCTCAAAATTAAACGATAATGCCATGTAGTGCCACATATCAATGGATTTCCTGAATTCAAATCGTTTCTCAAGGACTTCATTCGAAGTTTGAATTCACGAAGTCCAAGGATATTATTTATTTTATCTTTTATTTTGGGAGATGCATATCGGGCCTGAATATGGCATAGCGGAATGCCGACATTGGTGTAGTCAAAATAAAGTTACACTGCTGCTGGAGAATTTCACTGATACTGACAATTATTTAACCAGTACGCTGTACATGGTCGACCAACAGATACATAACGCAGGTGGTCGGCAATAACATTCAGGTAGTCCACATAGCATAATACACTCCTGGAAATGAAAAAAAGAACACATTGACACCGGTGTGTCAGACCCACCATACTTGCTCCGGACACTGCGAGAGGGCTGTACAAGCAATGATCACACGCACGGCACAGCAGACACACCAGGAACCGCGGTGTTGGCCGTCGAATGGCGCTAGCTGCACAGCATTTGTGCACCGCCGCCGTCAGTGTCAGCCAGTTTGCCGTGGCATACGGAGCTCCATCGCAGTCTTTAACACTGGTAGCACGCCGCGACAGCGTGGACGTGAACCGTATGTGCAGTTGACGGACTTTGAGCGAGGGAGTATAGTGGGCATGCGGGAGGCCGGGTGGACGTACCGTCGAATTGGTCAACACGTGGGGCGTGAGGTCTCCACAGTACATCGATGTTGTCGCCAGTGGTCGGCGGAAGGTGCACGTGCCCGTCGACCTGGGACCGGACCGCAGCGACGCACGGATGCACGCCAAGACCGTAGGATCCTACGCAGTGCCGTAGGGGACCGCACCGCCACTTCCCAGCAAATTAGGGACACTGTTGCTCCTGGGGTATCGGCGAGGACCATTCGCAACCGTCTCCATGAAGCTGGGCTACGGTCCCGCACACCGTTAGGCCGTCTTCCGCTCACGCACCAACATCGTGCAACCCGCCTCCAGTGGTGTCGCGACAGGCGTGAATGGAGGGACGAATGGAGACATGTCGTCTTCAGCGATGAGAGTCGCTTCTGCCTTGGTGCCAATGATGGTCGTATGCGTGTTTGGCGCCGTGCAGGTGAGCGCCACAATCAGGACTGCATACGACCGAGGCACACAGGGCCAACACCCGGCATCATGGTGTGGGGAGCGATCTCCTACACTGGCCGTACACCACTGGTGATCGTCGAGGGGACACTGAATAGTGCACGGTACATCCAAACCGTCATCGAACCCATCGTTCTACCATTCCTAGACCGGCAAGGGAACCTGCTGTTCCAACAGGACAATGCACGTCCGCATGTATCCCGTACCACCCAACGTGCTCTAGAAGGTGTAAGTCAACTACCCTGGCCAGCAAGATCTCCGCATCTGTCCCCCATTGAGCATGTTTGGGACTGGATGAAGCGTCGTCTCATGCGGTCTGCACGTCCAGCACGAACGCTGGTCCAATTGAGGCGCCAGGTGGAAATGGCATGGCAAGCCGTTCCACAGGACTACATCCAGCATCTCTACGATCGTCTCCATGGGAGAATAGCAGCCTGCATTGCTGCGAAAGGTGGATATACACTGTACTAGTGCCGACATTGTGCATGCTCTGTTGCCTGTGTATGTGCCTGTGGTTCTGTCAGTGTGATCATGTGATGCATCTGACCCCAGGAATGTGTCAATAAAGTTTCCCCTTCCTGGGACAATGAATTCACGGTGTTCTTATTTCAATTTCCAGGAGTGTACTTCTGGCCTGCGTCCGTGGCGCGGAGAACGTTTCGAGCAGCCGGACCTGCTGTAACGAGAAATGTCACTCATCCGGCCGAGCGACACGTTTCCATTGATGCACGATCAATTCTTGCTAATTCTGTACTCAATGCAACCGTAGTTAATGAAATTCGGTCAACTTGGAAACATGTAGGGGGGGGGGGGGGGGGGGGTTCTGCGGAGCCCCATTCGCATCGTGCGATTAGCAATGTGTTCAAGAACAGTTGTGCCCATGCCAGCGTTGTACTTCGTCGTCAGATAAGCAACATATCGCCATCTATCTTGCTTCAAATAATGGACGAACCTCTGCTCTGCAAGATCTGTGATCAATGTAAATGTGTCGCTATGTCAGATGACTCACGTTTCTTCTCATTCCAGGTAGATGTTCGTACTGGGATACGCCATCATCCAGGTGAATGGCTGCCCGAACCGTACATCACGCCACCGATCCAAATTGGTAGGGCAGATTATGATATGGGGAGGGGGGGCACTCACCTGGACTCCCCAATGCACCAAGACAGATATGAACTACGTGAACATTATTGTGGACCACCTGAATCTGTTCATGTCTTTTTCCGACGGCGATGTTATCTTGCAGCAGAACAGCTGACCGTGTCACAAAGTGAGAAACGTGCTACAGTTGTTTAAGGAACATGATAGTGAACCATGTTTGATATGTTGGCCACTAGTTCGCCTGGTCTGAAACCGATGGAAAGCTTTGCAGACGCTGTCGGGGGTAATAGGAATTGTGTGACCCGTACGTAGACATATGGCGACTCATACCTTTGGAAATCTACCAATAATTTGAATCCATGCCACGCAGAATCGCTGCTCCATTGCGCTCCGTAGGTGGACCAACACGCTATTAACCAATGTTGTGTGTCATTAGCGTATAATGTAGTGTACTTCCACGAAGAACTTTCTTACCACCAGCTCTGTATGTTCGTATATAATTATCTCAGTCCACAAATCTATCACTTTCACATAAAGTGCTGGTTGCAGACACGTTCACCAAATGCTAATAAAACATTAAATAAATTACACTCCTGGAAATGGAAAAAAGAACACATTGACACCGGTGTGTCAGACCCACCATACTTGCTCCGGACACTGCGAGAGGGCTGATCACACGCACGGCACAGCGGACACACCAGGAACCGCGGTGTTGGCCGTCGAATGGCGCTAGCTGCACAGCATTTGTGCACCGCCGCCGTCAGTGTCAGCCAGTTTGCCGTGGCATACGGAGCTCCATCGCAGTCTTTAACACTGGTAGCATGCCGCGACAGCGTGGACGTGAACCGTATGTGCAGTTGACGGACTTTGAGCGAGGGCGTATAGTGGGCATGCGGGAGGCCGGGTGGACGTACCGCCGAATTGCTCAACACGTGGGGCGTGAGGTCTCCACAGTACATCGATGTTGTCGCCAGTGGTCGGCGGAAGGTGCACGTGCCCGTCGACCTGGGACCGGACCGCAGCGACGCACGGATGCACGCCAAGACCGTAGGATCCTACGCAGTGCCGTAGGGGACCGCACCGCCACTTCCCAGCAAATTAGGGACACTGTTGCTCCTGGGGTATCGGCGAGGACCATTCGCAACCGTCTCCATGAAGCTGGGCTACGGTCCCGCACACCGTTAGGCCGTCTTCCGCTCACGCCCCAACATCGTGCAACCCGCCTCCAGTGGTGTCGCGACAGGCGTGAATGGAGGGACGAATGGAGACATGTCGTCTTCAGCGATGAGAGTCGCTTCTGCCTTGGTGCCAATGATGGTCGTATGCGTGTTTGGCGCCGTGCGGGTGAGCGCCACAATCAGGACTGCATACGACCGAGGCACACAGGGCCAACACCCGGCATCATGGTGTGGGGAGCGATCTCCTACACTGGCCGTACACCACTGGTGATCGTCGAGGGGACACTGAATAGTGCACGGTACATCCAAACCGTCATCGAACCCATCGTTCTACCATTCCTAGACCGGCAAGGGAACTTGCTGTTCCAACAGGACAATGCACGTCCGCATGTATCCCGTGCCACCCAACGTGCTCTAGAAGGTGTAAGTCAACTACCCTGGTCAGCAAGATCTCCGGATCTGTCCCCCATTGAGCATGTTTGGGACTGGATGAAGCGTCGTCTCACGCGGTCTGCACGTCCAGCACGAACGCTGGTCCAACTGAGGCGCCAGGTGGAAATGGCATGGCAAGCCGTTCCACAGGACTCCATCCAGCATCTCTACGATCGTCTCCATGGGAGAATAGCAGCCTGCATTGCTGCGAAAGGTGGATATACACTGTACTAGTGCCGACATTGTGCATGCTCTGTTGCCTGTGTCTATGTGCCTGTGGTTCTGTCAGTGTGATCATGTGATGTAGCTGACCCCAGGAATGTGTCAATAAAGTTTCCCCTTCCTGGGACAATGAATTCACGGTGTTCTTATTTCAATTTCCAGGAGTGTATTAATTATTGACTATCTTACCTTCATCTGCGCATGTAAGCGGGACCTCGTATTTTGTATTGACAAGAGTTGGGGAAAAAAGTTTTTTGTAATCTGATCAATACCGTGTGGTATATTTATCGAAGAAGTTGACACTGGACAAAGGCGACACGACTACTGCGTAAATCTCTTCAGAGTGGACAGTCAACGGATGTCATAGCAGAAAGTTCGAGAGCTGTAAAACTGTGTCGTGTGACAGTTGACTAGCATGCTCAGAGCAATTTTTTTCCACCTTATTTTCCTCTGAAATGAATTCTTATTCCGATTGGTAAATTTTTTGTCATCAATCTTCTTGCTGGATCGATGGTGCTCGTCGCAAATTCCTACGTGTGTCAGCCTCTTCATCTCAGAATAGCACTTTAATTCTACGTCGTGAATCACTTATTGAATGTGTTCCAATCTCTTTCCTTCCCTGCTGTTTTTGCCTTCTACATCCTCCTGAAGTACCAAGGAAGTCCAATTATCTAGTCAGTGCTTTCGACATGCTCTTTTCTCGTCGACTTGAGGAGAAGCGACGCATTTCTTCTGATGTTACCAATCCATTTAACTTTCCATCAGCCTTCTGTAGCAAAGCACCTCAAAGTTTCTATTGTCTTCTTTTCCCGTTTTCCTCTCTATATATGATTCGTAATGTCTCTGTAAGGTGAGGTTCAACACCCGTAAAGTATTTTATAAAATGCATTTTAACCATTAGCTATATATTTGTGATCTACCGATTTCGGTTATTAACCATCATCCAGGATGTAGGTGTTTGTACAAGTTCACTGGATAATTTGGATATTGTTCGGCTTCAAAGGAATATGAGGTGCTTTTAACTAATCTGTAGTATCCTACATCCTGGGTGGTGGTGATGAATAACCGAAACCGGAAGATGATCAATGGGACAAATAAACAGCTGATGGATAAAATGCATTTTATATGAAAAAGATATGCTTCATTTTCATCTCTGTCCCAGACATACATTTCCGGAATTCCCTTTCTCTCAATGGACGGTCTGTAGTTGATGGAAGAACAAAGGCTATGTCTGCCTGTGCTAGTCTACATACAATGAGGTAACAAAGTCATGGGATAACGATATGCAAATATAGAAATGGTGGTAATATCGTCTACACAAGGTAAAAAAGGGCAGAGCATTGGCGGAACTGTCGTTCATGTGAAAATGTTTTCGACGTGATTACGGCCGCTTGACGGGAATTAAGACTTTGAACGCGGAGTGGTAGTTGAAGGTAGACACGTGGGTCAGTCCATTTCGGAAATCGTTAGGGAATTCAATATTCCGCGATCCACAGTGTCAATACTGTGCCGAGAATACCAAATTTTAAGGCAGAATCTCTCACCAAGGACAAAGCAATGGCCGACGGCAACGGCATTACCGTGGAGGTGTCAGTGCTAACAGACAAGCAACAGTGCGGTAAATAACTGGAGAAATCAACGTGATACGTACGACCGTATCCATTAGGACAGCGCGGCGAGATTTGCCGTTAATGGGCTATGGCAGCAGACGATCAACGCGAGTGCCTTTGCTAACTGCACGCCATCGCCTACAGCTCCTCTCCTGTGCTCGTGACTATATTGGTAAGACCGTAGACAACTGGAAAACCGTGGCCTGGTCAGATGACTCCCGATTTCATCTGGTATGGGCTTATGGGAGGTTTCGAGTGTGGTGCAGACTCCTCGGAGCCATGGACCCAAGCTGTCAACAAGGCACTGTGTAAGCTGCTGGTGGCTCCATAATGGAGTGTGCTATGTTTACATCGAATGGACTGGAGCCTCTGGTCCAGCTGAGCCGACAGTTGACAGGAAAGGGTCATGTTCGGCTACGTGGAGACCATTTGCAGCTGTTCGTGAACTTCATGTTCCCAAACAACGATGTCATGTCACTGGGTCACAGTTGTTCACGATTGGTTTGAATAACATTTGGACAGTTCGAGCGAATGTTTTGGCCACCCAGATCGCCCGACATGAATCCAATCGAATATTTCTGGGATATAATCGAGAGGTCAGCTCGCGCAGAACATCCTACACTGGCAACACTTTCGACATTATAGAAGGCTATAGTGGAGAAGTGGCTCAGTCTTTCTGCAGGGGACTTCGAACGGCTTGTTGAATCCATGTCACGTGGAGTTGTTGCACTACGCCGGGCAAAAGGACGTCCAACACGATATTAGGAGGTATCACATGACTTTCGCCACCTCACTGTATTATGTCCTCGCTTCGTCCGCCACGCATTACTATCTTTCGTCCGCCGCTCGTGGTCTCGGTGGTAGCGTTCTCGCTTCCCGAGCACGGGGTCCCGGGTTCGATTCCCGGCGGGGTCAGGGATTTTCACCTGCCTCGAGATGACTGGGTGTTTGTGTTGTCCTCATCATTTCATCATCATCCAGGAAAGTGGCGCAATTGGACTGAGCAAAGATTGGGAAATTGTACGGGCGCTGATAACCACGCAGTTGAGCGCCCCACAAACCAAACATCATCATCATCATCATCATCATCATCATCATCACTATCTTTCAATATTGCAGAATTCCTTCACTTCGACTTCTACGGATTCCCAGTTTTCATGCTAAGGTTGCCCCTCATCCCTTTTCTGCTGTTCCCTATTACTCTTACTCTCAGTCAATATTTTGTCTTCAGTATACTGTTACTCCCATTCAACAGGTCCAGTAATTCTACCTTAATTTACGGAGACAGCAATGAGTCTTATCGTTGATATCCTTCCATCTTGAATTTTAATTTCATTTCTACTTCTGTACGCCACAAGCCACCTTACGGTGTGTGGCAGAGGGTACTTCTGGTACCGCTAACTGATCCCCACTTTCCTGTCCCATTCGCAAATGGCGGGTGCGAAGAAAGATTGTCGATAAGCCTTCTGCATCTTTCCTTTATTTCCTTCGTTGCTCCTTCGATATACAGTGAGAACACCAGGGAAGTCGCCTGTATGCCTGCCTTACCCTTTCCTCGCCTCAACACTTCTCTGTCGACTTATTTTTATTATTCCAACTTGGATATTTTACGCTTTGGGCATTACCTTCCTTTCCCTACAACGTATGTTGTTGTAAAATTTAAAACGTTTTGCAACGCTTTATATTGTTGAAAGTATCTTGTAGATTGACAAAAGCTACGAAAGTACCCTAAGTTTTACCAAGCCTTACTTCCATTATCTTACGCAACTTTAGAACTGCCCCTGTAGCAATATCCTCAATATTCTTTTCCACTTTCTGTGTATTATTCCGGTCAGCAACTTGCTAGCATAAGCTGTGCGATCTCGCATTTATCTGCCCTTGCTATCTTCGGGGTTGGGTGGATAATATTGTTTCGAAATCCGATGGCATGTCTCTAATCTCATAGATTCTACAAACTTATCCTTCAGGGAAGTGCAGTAGCACCATGGTAGCAAATGTTTAATGACACTTAAGACCCCTCTAGCATGTATTACGCTAGAGATGGCTTTTAATAAATTATATTGGATAAAGAAAAATTATTTTCGTGCGCCCGTCATTTAGAACAGCCGAGCAGAATCCATTCTCAAAGTTCCCCACACAACTGGCGCACTTCCCTGCCGTATGATGCCGACAGTCTCACTGTGTTCCGAACGTGAAACCTCCTCCTCACTTCGTGCTATGGCAGTCTACGTTGCTGCTCTAGAAAGTGAATTATTCTTATTAGCTGCAACGTCCCAATGTAATGTTGATATTAGCAAATAAAGTGTTGTCCAAGATAAGATGGGTGGCCCAAACTGTGACTACGACCCATTAGCAGACGTAGGTGACCGAATACCAATATCCTTCCGTCTTCATGAGTCTCCTAAACAGTGAAAGGAAGATATTCATTGTATGTCAGACCTGTTGACATTAGTATTTGTTTGTCTTCCACACTCTGACGTCATAGGAAGGTAAGCCGCCATTTGACATCTTTGCTGGACCACCCGGGCGTAGCTGGGGCGCCGTTAGCTGCTGGGCCGGCAGTGCGAAGAGCAGCTAATAGCCGCCCTGAGGTAACCGAGTGGGCAATTACCGGGCTTTACACCGCGCCCAGATAACAACGCCTCTTGTGTCAGACCGCACAGTTGTTGCCCAACTTACTGCGGAAAGAGGATAAACGGGGCTATTCCGAGCACTTAAGCTATTCCGTAACTCTACGCTTCCTCGCACCCAACCCAACTCCTACCTACGCATTGCTCTGCGTTTTCGTGTACTCAGACCTAGTATTGGAAGTGAAGCGCGCAGCTAAGCAGCCGGCACAGTTTACTACCTGCCGCCGTCAGCGTCAGTTTCATTCTCGTGAGCGAGAACAATCTTGAAGAAATTACGAAAGACCAATGAGTGTCCAGAAGCTGCAGAAATACTGATGAATTGTTTTTCTGAGTATTATGAAGTGTGTTCCCCGCCCATTCCTATAATGTGGCAATACGTATCTGCTATAAAAAAGCGCGTCGCCAATATACACTCTCAGAAGAAAACAGAAAATAGAAAAAATTGAAAGAAATAAAGAAAGAAAACGACACACCACGAAGGAATTATCCTAATGGGACGGAAACGTGCAGAGGTTATAGTGTCCCTTTCCATATATTTGACATGAACAATATAAATAACGACGAAAGAACTACACATGCGTAATGTTGTGTGAACTTCAATGCCTAATTGTGATACGGACAAAGTGACGAAATAACATTAAAGACAATTTATCAATGCTCATAATAGAAAAAAAAGACATTATTCTCCGTGGTATAAGATCATGTGTGTAAACTAAAGAACTGAACACTATAATCTTTGTTATATTATAGAAGGACTGGAAGACAATGAACTTAGTCGTCTTCTGATGTTTTCTTGTGTCTTACCTATTGTTTGAGTGCAGAAGGTACGATTCTATTGGGATAGCTTTTG